>NW_022144526.1:0-3448 GCF_007565055.1 Rhinopithecus roxellana
ACACGTTTCTCTTCAGTGATCAGTTTGCTAACACAGTTTTCTAGAAATCTGCAATTAGATACTTCATAGCGCAATGAAGCTTACGGTGACAAAGGAAATATACTCAGTGGAAAACTAGAAAGAAGCTTTCTTAGAAACTTCTTGGTGATGTGTGAGTTCATCTCACAGAGTTACACTTATGTTTCGTGGAGCAGTGCATTAACACTGTCTTTGAGGAAACTGAGAAGGGCTTCTTTGGATCGCATTGAGGCCTACGCTGGTAAAGGAAATTTCATCCGTTCAAAACGTGAAAGAAGCTTTCTGAGAACTTCTTTCTGATCTGTGAGTTCATCTCACAGACTTATAACTTAAACCTCAGGAAGCAGTTTGCTATCACTCTTTTCGTGGAATCTTTAAAGTGATACTTGGGAGCCCATAGGGGCCCATGGTGAAAAAGGAAATCTCCTCACATAATAACTAGAGAGAAGCTTTCTAGAGATTGCTTCCTGATGTGTTACTTCATCTCACAGAGTTCCACCCTTCCCTTCTTGGAACAGTTTGCTAACACTGTTGTCCTGGATTCTGCAAAGTGATATTTGGGAGCTCATTGAGGGCTATGGTGAAAAAGCAAATATCCTCCCATAATAACTGGAGAGAAGCTCTCTGAGAAACTGCATTGCCATGTGTGAATGCAACTCACAGAGTTACACGTTTCTCTTCAGTGATCAGTTTGCTAACACAGTTTTCTAGAAATCTGCAATTAGATACTTCATAGCGCAATGAAGCTTACGGTGACAAAGGAAATATACTCAGTGGAAAACTAGAAAGAAGCTTTCTTAGAAACTTCTTGGTGATGTGTGAGTTCATCTCACAGAGTTACACTTATGTTTCGTGGAGCAGTCATTAACACTGTCTTTGAGGAAACTGAGAAGGGCTTCTTTGGATCGCATTGAGGCCTACGCTGGTAAAGGAAATTTCATCCGTTCAAAACGTGAAAGAAGCTTTCTGAGAAACTTCTTTCTGATCTGTGAGTTCATCTCACAGACTTATAACTTAAACCTCAGGAAGCAGTTTGCTATCACTCTTTTCGTGGAATCTTTAAAGTGATACTTGGGAGCCCATAGGGGCCCATGGTGAAAAAGGAAATCTCCTCACATAATAACTAGAGAGAAGCTTTCTAGAGATTGCTTCTGATGTGTGACTTCATCTCACAGAGTTCCACCCTTCCCTTCTTGGAACAGTTTGCTAACACTGTTGTCCTGGATTCTGCAAAGTGATATTTGGGAGCTCATTGAGGGCTATGGTGAAAAAGCAAATATCCTCCCATAATAACTGGAGAGAAGCTCTCTGAGAAACTGCATTGCCATGTGTGAATGCAACTCACAGAGTTACACGTTTCTCTTCAGTGATCAGTTTGCTAACACAGTTTTTAGAAATCTGCAATTAGATACTTCATAGCGCAATGAAGCTTACGGTGACAAAGGAAATATACTCAGTGGAAAACTAGAAAGAAGCTTTCTTAGAAACTTCTTGGTGATGTGTGAGTTCATCTCACAGAGTTACACTTATGTTTCGTGGAGCAGTGCATTAACACTGTCTTTGAGGAACTGAGAAGGGCTTCTTTGGATCGCATTGAGGCCTACGCTGGTAAAGGAAATTTCATCCGTTAAAACGTGGAAAGAAGCTTTCTGAGAAACTTCTTTCTGATCTGTGAGTTCATCTCACAGACTTATAACTTAAACCTCAGGAAAGCAGTTTGCTATCACTCTTTTCGTGGAATATTAAAGTTATATTGGGGAGCCCATAGGGGCCCATGGTGAAAAATGAAATCTCCTCACATAATAACTAGAGAGAAGCTTTCTAGAGATTGCTATTCCTGAGGTGTGACTTCATCTCAACAGCGTTCCACCCTTCCCTTCTTTGGAACAGTTTGCATAACAACTGTGTCCGGATTCTGCAAAGTGATATTTGGGAGCTCCTTGAGGCTATGGGAAAAAAGCAACTATTGCCTCCCATATAAACTGGAGGAGAAGCTCTCTGAGAAACTGCATTGCCATGTGTGAATGCAACTCACAGAGTTACACGTTTCTCTTCAGTGATCAGTTTGCTAACACAGTTTTCTAGAAATCTGCAATTAGATACTTCATAGCGCAATGAAGCTTACGGTGACAAAGGAAATATACTCAGTGGAAAACTAGAAAGAAGCTTTCTTAGAAACTTCTTGGTGATGTGTGAGTTCATCTCACAGAGTTACACTTATGTTTCGTGGAGCAGTGCATTAACACTGTCTTTGAGGAAACTGAGAAGGGCTTCTTTGGATCGCATTGAGGCCTACGCTGGTAAAAAATTTCATCCGTTCAAAACGTGAAAGAAGCTTTCTGAGAAACTTCTTTCTGATCTGTGAGTTCATCTCACAGACTTATAACTTAAACCTCAGGAAGCAGTTTGCTATCACTCTTTTCGTGGAATCTTTAAAGTGATACTTGGGAGCCCATAGGGGCCCATGGTGAAAAAGGAAATCTCCTCACATAATAACTAGAGAGAAGCTTTCTAGAGATTGCTTCCTGATGTGTGACTTCATCTCACAGAGTTCCACCCTTCCCCTTCTTGGAACAGTTTGCTAACACTGTTGTCCTGGATTCTGCAAAGTGATATTTGGGAGCTCATTGAGGGCTATGGTGAAAAAGCAAATATCCTCCCATAATAACTGGAGAGAAGCTCTCTGAGAAACTGCATTGCCATGTGTGAATGCAACTCACAGAGTTACACGTTTCTCTTCAGTGATCAGTTTGCTAACACAGTTTTCTAGAAATCTGCAATTAGATACTTCATAGCGCAATGAAGCTTACGGTGACAAAGGAAATATACTCAGTGGAAAACTAGAAAGAAGCTTTCTTAGAAACTTCTTGGTGATGTGTGAGTTCATCTCACAGAGTTACACTTATGTTTCGTGGAGCAGTGCATTAACACACTGTCTTTGAGGAAACTGAGAAGGGCTCTTCTTTGGATCGCATTGAGGCCTACGCTGGTAAAGGAAATTTCAATCCGTTCAAAACGTGAAAGAAGCTTTCTGAGAAACTTCTTTCTGATCTGTGAGTTCATCTCACAGACTTATAACTTAAACCTCAGGAAGCAGTTTGCTATCACTCTTTTCGTGGAATCTTTAAAGTGATACTTGGGAGCCCATAGGGGCCCATGGTGAAAAAGGAAATCTCTCACATAATAACTAGAGAGAAGCTTTCTAGAGATTGCTTCCTGATGTGTGACTTCATTCATCAGAGTTCCACCCTTTCCACCTTTCTGGAACAGTGTTGCTAACATGTTCTCCTGGATTCTGCAAAGTGATATTTGGGAGCTCATTGAGGGCTATGGTGAAAAAGCAATATCCTCCCATAATAACTGGAGAGAAGCTCTCTGAGAAACTGCATTGCCATGTGTGAATGCAACTCACAGAGTTACACGTTTCTTC
>NW_022144527.1:0-23541 GCF_007565055.1 Rhinopithecus roxellana
TTCTTTTTTTTTTTTTTTTTTTTTGCCATGCTGCCCAGGATAGTCTTAAACTCCTGGGCTCAAGTGATCCACCTGCCTCACCTCATAAAGTGTTGGGATTACAACTGTGAGCCACTGCACCCGGCCAAAATCTTTTCAACATGGCAATTCAGCAGAAGACAAAACTGGGAGAGTGAAAGACCACATTAACAATTGGGCAACTATGCTTACCCAGCTCCTCAATAACACCCCATATCTGCTTTATACATTACCCCCAAGGTTTCCCTTCTGGTAGAAAGGGTTCTAGTCTCTGCTCTAGGACTAGCAATGTGATTTGGGGCAATAATGAGCTTTCTAAAGCCAGGCACCGTAAAAACAACTTCTCCTCCACAGACATGGTAGTACTTTTTCCTTTCATCTGCAAATCAAATCTGTCCTAATCTAGATAATTTCACCCCAGACGATAGGATTTTATGTTAATATCTTTAATTCTATCTCCTAAGGAAATTTGCTCCTAAGACTAAAGTCATCATCCGGTTTCTTCTTATCTGGTTAGAACCACCCAAGAGAGCAGAAGAGTAAAAACACAAACACTGTAAATTTCAAAGTTCCAGATACTCTGTCACCAATTGTGAGATGGATGCCATGAAGCAGCACTTTCCTCCTGGGTGCAGTAGGGGCAGGACTTTCCTCTGGGGTGCATCAGGCCTGGGATTCAACAGAACAGGTACCAGGACTCCAGAGGCCACCAACCCTGAGCCCGGGAGATTGTGTGCCCTGTCTGCTCCATTGTATGTTATTGCACACATACAACCAAATTCTGCAATACTTTAAATTAAGCAATTCAACAGTAGAAGACAATACTGGGAGAGTGAAAGACCACATTAAGAACTGGGCGGGCGCGGTGGCTCAAGCCTGTAATCCCAGCACTTTGGGAGGCCGAGACGGGCGGATCATGAGGTCAGGAGATCGAGACCATCCTGGCTAACACGGTGAAACCCCGTCTCTACTAAAAAATAAAAAAACTAGCCGGGCGATTTGGCGGGCGCCTGTAGTCCCAGCTACTCGGGAGGCTGAGGCAGGAGAATGGCGTAAACCCAGGAGGCGGAGCTTGCAGTGAGCTGAGATCCGGCCACTGCACTCCAGCCTCGGCGGAGACTCCGTCTCAAAAAAAAAAAAAAAAAAGACCAGCCTGGGCAACATGGTGAGACCCTATCTTTACAAAAACTACAGTAAAAAACAAATGAGCCAGGTATGGTGGCACAAACTTGTTATTTCTAGATTTCTAGCTACTCTGGAGGCTGAAGGGGGAGGATCACTTGAGCCTGAGAGTTCGAGGCTGCCAAGGCCATGCCAGTGTATCCCCAGCTGAGTGAAAGAGCAAGACCCTGTCTCAAAAAAAAAAAAAAAAAAAAGAATTGGTCAAGTAATGGGGAAAGCCCTAAGCAAACAAAGAAGAAGAGAAGAAGAAGAAGAAGAAGAAGAAGAAAAGAGAAAGAAGAAGAAGAAGAAGAAGAAGAAGAAGAAGAAGAAGAAGAAGAAGAAGAAGAGAAGAAGAAGAAGAAGAAGAAGAGAAGCAGCAGAAGAAAAAAAGAAAGAAAAAAAAAAAAAAGAAAGAGAAGAAGAAGAAGAAAAAAAAAAAAAAAGAAAAAAAAAAAAAAAAAAAAAAAGCAGCAGCAGCAGCAGCAGCAGCAGCCCAAGGCATCACATTGTCCAACTTCAAACTATTCTATAAGGATGTCATTACCCAGAGCAAATAAATGCCGAAACACATATTGTATGTTCTCACTTATAAGTGGAAGGTAAACCTCATACACAGGAACATAAAGATGAGAACAGGGCAGGATGTGGTGATTCATGCCTGTAATCTCAGTACTTTGGGAGGCCAAGGCAGAGGGGCAGGGAGGGATCACTTGAGGTCAGGAGTTTGAGACCAGCCTGGCTCACATGGTGAAACCCCATCTCTACTAAAAGAAAAAAGTATATGTATATATATAGCCTGGCATGGTGGTGGGCACCTGTAATCCCAGCTACTCGGGAGGCTGAGGCAGGAGAATTGCTTCAACCCAGGGGGTGGAGGTTGTAGTGAGCCAAGTTCATGCCACTACACTCCAGTCTCGGTGACAGAGACCCTGTCTCAAAATAAAAAAAATAAAATAAATACGAGAACAATAGAAAACTGAAGGACAACAAAAGGAGGGAAGGAGATAAGGGGGTATAGGCTGAAAAACTTCCTACTGAGGACTATGTTCACTCTCTGGGTGACAATATCAATAGAAGCCTTAGCATCACACAATACGCCCTTGTAACAAACCTACACATGTACCCCCGAATCTAAAATTAAAATGTAAAAAGAGGCCACATAACACAATAATATTATGAAATACCATAAAAGGCCAGGCACAATTGCTCATGCCTGCAATCCCAACACTTTGGGAGGCCGAGGCGGGTGGATCACCTGAGGTCAGGAGTTCAAGACAAGCCTGGGCAACATAGTGAAACCCCGTATCTACTAAAAATACGAAAAAAAAAATTAGCTGGACGTGGTGGCAGGCAGCTGTAATCCCAGCTACTCCGGAAGCTGAGGCAGGGGAATCATTTGAATCTGGGAGGCGGAGGTTGCGGTGAGGGGAGATCTTGCCATTGCACTCCAGCCTGGGCAACAAGAGCAAAACTCCCTCTCAAAAGAAACAAACAAGCAATCAAACAAACAAAACAAAACAGGTATTTTTATTTTAAAAATGGGCGACTACCCTGGCCTCCTCCTCAGTAACATTATGACCCTTCAGGCATCTGACAAGCATTGCTCTGGGGTAGAAAAGGATCCAGTCTGCTCCAGTACTATTAATGCATTTGTAGGCAACAATGAACTTTCTAACGAGGGTCCCCCAAAACAGATTTCCCTGCACCAGAAAGGTAGTATTTTTTCTTTTCAATCCCTAAAGCAACGTATTTAACTAGATAACTTCATCTCAGATGATAGGACTCTACGTAAATCTCATTAATTCCATCTCTTGATGTAATTTGCTCCTAAGATTAAGGTTCCCACCCACCTCCCTGAAATCTGATTTGGACCCCCAGGAGTCCAGAAGAGTATAAAAACGCAAAAGATGTTGACTTCTGAGTCTCACATATCCGGCGTCAGCTGGTGAAAAAAAGACGCGAAGGAGCTGCTGTCTCCCCTCCGAGTTTGGCAGGCCCGGGGATTCCGCAAAGGAGGCGGCGGTGTCAGATGCCTCCAGCCCTGACCTCAGTACATTCGGTATCCTGGATGCTCCCTTCCTGTCCTTACCATTGCGAGCTCTCCTGGGACGGCCTAGATTTCCACTGGGATCTACTTTCCGCTTCCTGCGTGCCTCTTTGCTGAAACTGCCGGCGAAAAGATTTCTTTCCCAAGCCTCAGAGCACCTTGAGGCGGTGCCCAGAGTCCCCCGCTCTGGATCCCGCGCAAGAGACCCAGGAGGAGCCGCAGGAGCCCTCAGGCGAGCAGGAGGCTGCAGAGCGTCTCTAGGGACGCCCGCCCGCGCAGCCTCCCTCGCAACTCGCCCCTCGCTCGGCAGGCAGACAACTCCAGCCTGACAGGTCCATCCGAGGAGATCTTTCAGAGTGTCAGCCAACTACGGACCTCGGAGCCACCAGCCAAAGTTCCAAGACTGCTGCCTGCAGATTGCATGCGCTTGGGGCAGACGCCCTAAGAATGTGTCCACCGCCCGTCTTTGGAGTCCTGAGCCCTGAGATTTCCGCTAAGACCTTCCATGGAACGGTCTCTTGTAACAGATGTTCTTACAGTAACACGTGAGTTCGCTCAAACGCGATGGAAGAAGTTTTGCTTTGCAATCACTTTGTGCCTTTTTCTTTCCCCTTCTCAATAAAACTGTGCACAACTGTGAAATTCCTGTTGCCTGTGTTCCTGTTGATGTTGGGTAAGGATGAGGCTCAGGGGCAGGGTGGCTGGCTGCTGGTGCCAAGACTATCACGGGTACCCTGAATCCCCTAGATTTGCTGGTTACAGGGCAAACAAAAAATATAAAATGTGTGTGTCTTATGCAGAGATTGGCGGGGAGAATAGGCCAGGGGTCATGCATGGCTGGTGACTCACAGGCTGAGTCTACAGGAAACCCGGTAAACAGGCATCAGACCTGAGAACTTACTGCAGGAAATTCTCCTGTCCTGAAGCCTTGGAACTTTCTCCCTCTGAAGGTTTGCACCTTTCTATCTTGAGACCTTACTAAACTCACTCATAATTTCAGGAAGTTTTCTTCTAGACTCTTTCAGATTTTCTCCACAGGCTCATGTTCTGCAAGTATGGATAGTTCCATTTTTTCACTTCCAATGTATATGCTTTCTTACTCCTTTTCTCACCTTATTGCACTGGCCAACAATTCCAGTACCTTGTTGAATAGAAATGGTTGGAGCGAATTTCTTGGCCTTGTTCCTGATTTCATGGGAAATGCATTGAGTCTGTCACTGTTTCATACAATTTAACTACGGGTTTTTGTAGACGTTCTTCGCACGGTTGATGAAAATCCCTCAATTCCCACGTTGCTGAGAGTTGGTTTTTAAATTTCAAATCACGAATGGATATAGATTTTCTTAAATGCTTTCTGTGCATCATTCGATAAGATTATACAGTGTTTCTCATCTAGCATAGGGTGAAATATACTGATTGACTTTTGAGTATTAAACCAGCCTTACATGTGGAATAAACCTTACTTGGGCATGGTATTGTTCTTTAACATATGTTTCTGATTTCTATTTGTTAGTATTTTGGTGAGGATTTCTGCATCTATATTTAGGAGCAATATTGGTCAGTAGCTTTCTCTTAGTGTCCTCTATTTGCTAGGAAAATGTTGATCTCATAAAATAAGTTGGGAAGTATTCCATATTCTTTTATTTTCTAGAATAAATTGTGTAGAATTCATGTTATTTATTCTTCGAATATTAGGTAAAATTCGTGAAATAGTAAGAACCTCTGGGTTTGTTTTTTGGAAGATTTTTGACCATGAATTCAATACCTTTAATAATCGCAAAAATTTTCAGATTGTTTTTCATGAGTTGGGTAGACTGGATCTTGTGGGATTGATGCACTTTATCTAATTTGTTGAAATTATGCGTACAGAGTTGTTTTTAGACCATTTTTAAAAGTTACCATTGTGGGCCAGGCGGGGTGGTTCACGGCTGAAATTTTTTGGGAATTTTGGGAGTCCAAGGTGGGCAGGTCACTTGAGGCCAGGAGTTGGAGACCAGCCTGGCCAATATAGCAAAACCCCATTTCCACTAAAAATACAAGAAAATTAGCTGGGTGTGGTGGTGCACGCCTGTAATCCCAGCTACTCAGGAGGTTGAGTCACAAGAATTACTTGAACCTAGGAAGCAGAGGTTGCAGTGAGCCGAAATCATACCAATGCACTCCAGCCTGGGTGACAATGGGAGATTTTCTCAAAAAAACAAAAACAAAAACAAAAAAACTTACAGTTGTGAATAGGTTGATCAACATAAAGACCCTGCTAGGTAATACTTTGCCTCTCTAGATCCGCTTAAGGCTCTTCAGTCAGCACTATGTTGCAAGAAGCAACCTGTATGGACTGCACTGGAGAGCTACTTTTGCTCCCAGACTTCTGAATGAGTTTAGGCACTGAAAGACACCAGCTGTACAGAGATATGGATTAACAATTTATTACTTTGTTTTGATTCACCTGGACCTCGGGGTATTTATTTTATCTGAAGCCGAAAATAGGCTGGCTGTGGTGACTCACACCCGCAACCGCAGCACTTTGGGAGGCCGAGGCAGGAGGATTACTTGAGGCCAGGAGTTCAAAACCATCTTGGGTAATAGAAAGATAACCTGTCTACACACACACACACACACACACACACACACACACACACACAGTACCCAGGCATGGTGGCATGTACCTGTAGTCCCAGGTACTTATGAGGCTGAGAAGGGAGAATTGCATGACCCAGGATGGTTGAGGCTGCAGTGAGCTATACTTGTGCCACTGCACTCTAGCCTGGGTGACACAGCCAGACCTTGTCTCAAAAAAAAAGTGAAAAAAGAAAAAAGCCAAAAAATACTGTGGATTGGCCCTTTCTTCAAGCATTTGCTTGCTTTCTCTAACACCACTCATTCTATTGCCCCTACTGAGCTTGAAATGATCATGCTTTCTTCAGGTGCCAGGTCTGGAGTGCTGGTGCACCTATCTCAAAACGCTGTCTCAAAACTCCAACAGGGAGCACCTAACTGTACTGGGTGCAACATTGCTAACACCGAGCAAACAGCAGTCCAGGACCGTGGAAACAACAGTCTCTGCGAAACCAAGGACTCTGTGACCAAGAGAAATCGCCGATTCCAGACATAGCCGGTCTTAGAGAGATGAATGGCGTCGTCATCGAAAAAACAGGGACTCGATTGTTTGTAACAGAAATACCGCCACAAACGCTGGAACAGGACAGCCGACACCGAGAACCATGGGAAGTGTCTGAGAGCTGCGCCCCCACGGAATAACTGCCAGTCGACACAGTGCGAGTGAGAAACCTGTCACTCCATGCAAAGACCAGTACTGCCAAGGAAAAGAATCCGACGTCCCCAAAAAGCGGTGCTACTAAGAGAAACGGCCGCTTTTGAAGAAAACAGCCAGGAGCATGACTGAGAGACACTCAGCTCTCAGGAAGAACGGGCATTTGTTCCAAAACACAGCCGGATAAACCGAGAACCTTCGGAGTGGTTGCACCGAAATGGGGTCACCCAGCACCTCAGCGTCCTGGGCTCTAGCAAGCCTCACAGAAACAACCGGCAGTGCTACCTCCAAGGAGCACCTAGAGCAGCAAAACTAGCAGTAATGCCATCGACGAAAGGCCAGTTAGGCGAAAAGAGTAGAGTATTTAGTTCCGGGGATTATAGGCCAGCGCTAACCAGACAGCATAAAGCTGAGGGTTGACAAACCAAAAATTAGTAACAATTCTTTTTAAAGGGCAAGTTAGCTGAAACACACACACACACACACACACCAGAATAAAAACAATACATTTGGGAAAATTCATCAAATGAAAATGCAAAACATAGAAAAATTGACTCTACAAAGAAGAAAATGCAAACACTTCTAAACAATGTGGTTTCACAGCTGTGATATCGCTGTCAGGCCTATATCAATACCTGCTCGGTCTCACCAGGACTTCTAAGGGACTGCAGGCACCGCTAAACCGCTACTTTCTACTCCTAAAATATCTTCTTTAACGACATGCCCGGACTTCTATATTTAAAACTCAGGCATCAGTAAAGCAGGATAAGTTATTATGAAACCGAAAGTTACTGGGAATAAGGAGTCGCAGGTATGGCTATGCTAGTACTGGTTGCGACTAAATATGGACTTGCAAGAGCTAAAAAATCACATTCACAGGGGCACTTGCAATCGAAGCATGCACTTGTTACTCTAAGAAATCCCTAACCCAGGACTCGCTCAGAATATTTCAAAACCAGAATTAAGCATCTTTATCGCAGGCGAAATAAGCCATTACTTATTCCGCTTAAATCCGAACTTGCTATGCAGAGAAACCACAGTCAGGGCTATATTCCGAGTGTAGGAGGTTTAAAACTCCCGAAAAGGCAGTCAAAGCAGGCAGGGCCAAGCCGGACCTGCTGTGCCTACCAGAAGTGCTAAACCCAGTTGTGGTACTATTAAGTAATTGGGGCCGGGCGCGGTGGCTCAAGCCTGTAATCCCAGCACTTTGGGAGGCCGAGACGGGCGGATCACGAGGTCAGGAGATCGAGACCATCCTGGCTAACATGGTGAAACCCCGTCTCTACTAAAAAATACAAAACCTAGCCGGGCGAGGTGGCGGGTGCCTGTAGTCCCAGCTACTCGGGAGGCTGAGGCAGGAGAATGGCTTGAATCCGGGAGGCGGAGCTTGCAGTGAGCTGAGATCCGGCCACTGCACTCCAGCCCGGGCGACAGAGAGAGACTCCGTCTCAAAAAAAAAAAAAAAAAAAAAAAGTAATTGGTAGTTCTCTTATAAGCCACTCTAAACTGTTCCAAAGAAAAAGACACAGGAAACACTGCTAGCCCTGAGACCCATGAATAAGTAATCTTCTCAATTATTTATTTATTTTGAGACAGGGTCACACTCTCCTGGAGGGCATTGGTGCTATCCAGCTCAGGCTCACTGCAGCCTCAACCTCCTGAGCTCAAGCGACCAGCCCACTCCACTCTCTGGAGTAGCTGGGACTACAGGTGCACAACACCTCCCCCAGCTAATGTTTGTATTTTTTGTAGAGGCTTCACCCTCTTGCCCAGGCTGTTCTCAGACTATTGAGCACAAGCAATCCGCATGCCTCCAACGCTAAAAGTGCTGGGATTACTGCTGTGAGCCACGCTGCCCCACCAGAATAAGTAACATTAAGAACTGGTCATCTGTGAAGTTGTATTAATATAAGTAATTGCGCGGTCTTTCACGAGACACAGTAACGATTGAAAAACCTTCCACTCTTGACCTTGAATAAAATTCCTGAGAAAACACAATGACTTGATATCCTGAAAAAAAGAAAGACAGTTGTTAAAAATAAAACTAAAAATTAAAATTAAGAAGACGTTATAATAACGTAAAAGACGTGATATAAAATTAAATGTAAACAAACAATATATTTAAAAAGGAATAATTAGAAAAATACGAGGAATAAGATTTAAAAATACACTGGAAAAAATAAATTAAAAATCGGCCAAACACTAAGGATTCTATAATCATAAAACAGATTTCTCCAAGTCAAAACAGATACAAGTGAAATATTTAATAAAATAAATATAAATGTTTAAAAGACAAGGAAACTGAAGTAATAAGCGACACGAAGCAAGAAAGAAACATCAGGAAAAAAGAGAATTCAAAAACTGACAACCAGCAACGAAGGCACATCTTAATGTGTTTTTATTTTCTAGGTGGAGACGCTTGGTAACTGAGAATCTTTTCAGGGAGGAGAATCCAAAGAGGCTTCTGCTGATATCTAAGGCTGCTTAGCTCCACAGATTCGTAGGCAGCACGCCCAGAGTACAGAGAACGCGGCAAAACCAACGCGAAGAATCCGCTCCAGGCAGTCTGAGAAACCCGGGGGGTGGCGCCACCGACGGAGGGCAGGAGGATGGCGGCGTTCCGAAAGGCACCCGCTGTCAGAGACGTCGGTGTCCTGCTGTCTGTTCCAGGAATGGGGAGGACTGCCCCAGGAAAGCTGCTGGAGCGTGAGTCTGTCGGGTTCCTCCTCCCTGCCCCCTCCCACGGGTGCCTCTTGCTGCTTCTGTGCCCCGGCCAACTGAACCCAGGGACTTCGCTGTACTTGGTTCCAAGGTGCGCTGGACTCCAGGAAAGAGCCGTTTGCCAGAAGACTCCGGGTAGCCGCCAGCAAGGACTGGAAAGCAGTCCCAAGTCACAGCTGTCCAATGAGTACTCTCCTAGTAGGATACAAAGGGAGAGGCCACGGCCCACGATCTTCTGAACTCACAATAGGCGGAGACCCGGGCTCTGGCGCCACCTCCGCGGAATCCCAAGGCCGCTTCACACAGCCAAGAAAATGTTGCTCCATCGCTTAAGCCTCAGACCAGGAGGAAACAAACGTTGGCGCTGATCAAGGAGGGAGAGTCTTCTGCACTACCCTCAGCCTGGGTATTTATGCTCTCCAGAGCCCGTGGGCGGAGGCCAGTCAGATATCAAGAAACTCATTAGTAGCAAATGCACGAAGATTCGTGGACAAATGAAAAACGGTAAAATTTTAGAGAGTACATAGAACCAAAACGAACCGTAATTCCGACAGAAGAACATAGCGAGAAAAGAAACCGAAATGAAACAACGCTAAGCAAACCTTGCAGAGAACTAGCACTACAGAACGCAGGTATTAAAGAGCGCTGCAAGGGCCAAGAACCACCCGTTTTCCGGAAATGAGCGTTGCTGCCACCGAAAACTGTCCGCTGGGGCTCTGCGCTAATAACCGTCTTGCTAACGAGAAACTGGCGCGTTGAATTTAGCAAGCGCCGGCACCTAGCGGACAGCGCTGGTATTGCCAAACACATATCCGTTTCGGCGCCGTTAAGTGGGGCTGCTGAAGAGAAACAGCGTGCTCTCAGAAAAGAGCGGTGCTTCCACGCCTAAACAACCTGTTTGTAGGAATGAACCAACGCTGTTCAAATGTGTCGTGCCAGGAAAATGTGTTGTGGCATTTTAATGTGTTTTAATCCGCTCAGTGTGTTTGATAGGTTTAATATGTTTTAACCCGTTTTCATGGGTTGTGACAGAAAAAGCGCCGGCTGATGGTACCACGGAGTTACTAGTGCGAACAGCGGCTGGGTGCAATCACCGTTCTGCACCGCAAAACGGGGTTCACGAAGTTTCTAGGAGATACCAGCGGTTCTAGGACCGAGAAAGTGACAGCACTGAGAACGTAAGGACCCCGCGAACGGGAAACGTCACGTTGCGAGCAGCAACTGAGAAAACGCCCAGTGGGCGCTACTAGCAAACGTGCTGATGCAAAACCGCCAGCTCCGCAGGGGAAGCGGAGCCGCCAGACAGAACCCGGAGCCTAACACCAGCGAGGC
The DNA here is from genome assembly GCF_007565055.1 of Rhinopithecus roxellana. Classification (NCBI taxonomy): domain Eukaryota; kingdom Metazoa; phylum Chordata; class Mammalia; order Primates; family Cercopithecidae; genus Rhinopithecus; species Rhinopithecus roxellana. The sequence continues at coordinate 10,554 of NW_022144527.1, forward strand.
TAAGACCGAGCTCGGCTCCCCGCTCCTGAGAGAACGAAAGTCAAGGAGCACGAAGCTGAGACGCTCAAAATTAGTAGGAAAAGAAAAAAAACCATAATATCTAAATAAAAATAAAAATTTAAAATAATGAAAGTCTGAAATGCAAGTAAAAACGGAAAACACATCGGTAACACTGTCCTCAGAGCAAAATACACAAAAATAATGTTTAAATTAGCGAAAATTACAGGGAGCCAACCGTACAAAGAAGAATTAACAAATATGGCAAGACGATGCAATGCCTACCATTAGAATGTTTCTGTCAGATCTAAAACCCTGCAGGTTGCTCCTGTCATAATTTCCTACGACAAACAAAAATAGCCACGGTTAAACGTGTTTAGGTACGACTAAAAATCGTACTAACTGGTATATGCCGATTTGGTCCACAGGAGGAAAAGTCGCGATGGGCGGGACTTGCTATTGTCAAAGGGAGCTCGGTAAAACTGAGAAATCGCGTTGGCCGGCGTTCCTGACTTCCCTGGGAGTTTTGAAAACACACAAGCGTAGCTAAGACGGGACTCGATATTGCGGAACCAAACTTGGTACAAGAGCTCCCAACACCACTAAACTGGCCATCACTAAACCTTTACAAAACAAAACAAAACAAAACAAAAAACGCATTCGCTGGTACCCAGATTTCCACAGGAGTTAAACATCTCCTGCGCAGCCAAAGCAAGGCTCACTAGTAGGAAACCGGAACTTGCTAGGACTAAGAAACTTGAGGCTGGGTTGACCCCGTGGCTGTTACCACTAGAATTCCGACGCTAACGGAAACCCGGAGCTGCTGACAAATGAGTCACAGTAACTCCGTCTTCGTATGCCAAAACGGTGACTTCCTACGACCTAGATATCGCAGCCACGGCTAGTCCGGTGTTTGTCTTAACTCAGGACTTGCTTGGGCTGAGAAATCACATTTTGGCCATTCCCCTACTTGGACAGGGGTAGAAATCCCAGGCACCGCGAAATCGAAACTCGCTAGGACCCAGAAGCCAACGACGCGCGAAACCGCTGGGTCCTGCGACAGAGACGCGCAGAGGCGCCGCCACGGGACTGCGTTCTGGAGGCCGAGCCGGAACCCGTGCGGCGGCGCTGGGAAGAGACTGTGCCCGTGCAGCTCCCTGTCACCGGCTCCGAGGAGCGTCGGGCTCCCCCCGCCCAGCCCTGCAGCACCCGTCCGTCCGGCAACGCCAGACTCAGCGCAACTGGGCCACCTGCCTCTTTGAATCTCTCAGATCCGTGGCCTGAGGGCTGCCGCCACCGAGAAATGGAGGCACAGAGCGCGAACAAGAGACCACCGCTCGGCGAAATGGCGGTGCCAGGAGCCTGGGAGGGAATGCAGCCAGCGACGTGTCAAGGACAACATTCGTTTGGGCGCAACCAACGGTGCCGTCACCAAGAAACCGTCGACTCTGAGAAAAAAAGAGAAGTTCGGCCACCGAGAAACTCCGTTCAACAATTGCTGTGATGGCCGGCTCCGCGCGGGTGGCGAAAGAGTCAGCGGAAACGCTGGGTGCTGTGACCGCGACGCCGGCACTAGAGGGCCTCGGCTGAGAAAGTCCCCAAGGAGACAAGGAAACCGTGCACAGCACAGCTAGCAGTTGACACAGACAGAAAAGTATCTGCTCTGCTCCCTGGCAGAAAGCGCGGATCAAAACGAGCAACTCAGTGGAGGAAATCCCGCGGCCACTGAAGAAGTTACCCGCTGGCTGTGGGGCCAGAGAAACACCGCAATTTCGACGACAGCCATTGGGATACGACAGAGAAACATTCGCGGCCACAAAAGTACCATCCAGCTCCGCGCAACCAGTGGTTCTGCGATCCAGTAACCACTGCCAGCTGGATTCGAGTAGAAACTTCTGAAAAACTGTCGTCTCATAGCAGCTTTCCTCCCTACGACAGACAGTCGCCTTTAGAGGGCACCTAACGGTGCTTAGTCCAGCCTGGGCCAGCACAAAGCTCAGAGCGGTGCCCGTGCGAAGAAACGCCCGACTTTGTGAAACCAACCTTGTGACCACCGAGTCCACTGGCTTCGCAGGACGCAATGGGCCAAGGCGCGGAGGAGAAACCGCGGGCTCGGTTCACCGATTATGCTGCTGGCGGTGATGGTGGGGTGGGGCACCCGCAAAGTTGTGAAACCAGCGGCGCTGGGACCCAGCGATCACCTGCCCGTAGCAAATGCCTGTGCAGTTGCAAAAGACAACTTTTGGCGGAGGGAAGGCTGCACTCAGAGAGCATCCGATAACGCTGACAAAGGAGTGGCGTTGGCAGTGAGAAACCGCTGGCGCTGGGAAAGGAACGGTGCAGCGACCGACCAACTGCGCGCTCGGTGCCACCAAAGTGCTACCGGTTCTACCCACTCTGTCCCCCACAGCCTTAGGGAAGTCTGTTGTCCTTTTCTTTTTTCCTCTGTGGCGTACGCTGGTGCAGTGATGTCGTCTTGACTCAGTGCAGCCTCGACTTCCTGGGATCCAGCGATCCTCCCGCCTCAGCCTCTAGAGTAGCCGAGACCACAGGTGAGTGCTAGCACCCTCGTCTAATTCGTGTGTGTATGTGTGTGTGTGTGTGTGTGTGTATAAAAGACCGGGGTCTCGCTATGTTGCCCAGGCTGGTCTCGAACTCCTGAGCTCAAGTGATTCGCCCGCCTGGGACTCCCAAAGTGCTGGGATCACAGGCATTGGCCACCGAGGCCGGCAGGAAGTCTGTACTGTTCTTGCATTCCACCCAGTGCGTTGCGCAGTGGGAGAGTAGTCGGCTTATGCCCCGAGAACCACGCAGATCCTGTTGGTCCCAGGAACAAAGTAAAAACCATTCTGGTTGCCAACAGCTTCCTACGCAGCAAACAGCCATCCAGCCTCCGTGACTGGGCTCTTCCAGGTCACCCCAGGCTCTCTTCCGGGTCCAGAACCCACAGGATCCTACAGGAGGGGCCGACAACTGCTTGCCTTCGACACTTAAAACTCTCGGTCTAAGGTTCCCTAGGAGCGTAAAAGGCACAGCGTTTTCTGACCGCAGCTTCAGGTCTCCCTCGCCTGTCCCGGTACCTCTCCTGCAGGAGGGAACTCTGTGGGAACCGCTCGTTGATTCTGATGGTTAACTCTGTCAGATGTCTTTGATACTGGGCATAGGAGTTGGAAGAGGGCTGGAGAGAAAAATGAACTGCAAGACTCCAGCACAGGAGGTGGGATTGATGGCAGACGTCTGCTTCCTCTCTAAACCCAATAAACATCTCAAATTGTCATCCACTTTCCTATACCCTTGATTTGTGAAATGGATCACTGAGGCTTTCTCTGTCTTTCCGGAAATGCAAACAGCTGAATTTTCAAGAGCTTGAATTCTCTCACACTTTTCAGTCAAGAGTGGGGCTATAAACTCCTTCCTCACAGGAAATAAGGAACTGCCACAGCTTGGAAGAAAAACGTATTTTTCCCATAAGCTTTCACATTACCCAAAAAAAACACTATACATCCGGATGTAAACCCCCCCCCCCCAAGAGATTTACAGACCCTACCAAGAGCGTTCCCACGCAAACGCATCATCTCCCAATCGCATCCTGAAGACACCATGCAACCAATTCCATCCTTTTCTGGACGAACCTGGGCAGAGGACAAGTGCAGAGGAGCCCAGAGAAGGGCCTTGACAAGTCAGGAGACCCAATTTGGGGTCGCAATTCTCACCCACTCCCAAAGTGTTTGCTTTGATCTTCCCCTCCCACCATACTACTTCTTCTGCTACCTGGTTTCTCCCTGTATTTCAGGATCCTCCAATTGCCTTCTGGTCTTACAGACGGGAGAATAAAGGAAAAATGGCATCGTTTCCACCTTAAAAGTTACAAGCACTTCACCAAAAGGAACAGCCTAGGTAGAGCCTTTTTAAAACAAATGCCCGCCCACTGCTTCACCCTCCTCATTTCCACCTCAGCAGAGCATTTTAGCAGAAAAGCTGACTCAGAGCAGTAGCTCCCTCCTGTAGTCCCAGCACTCTGGGAGGCTGAGTCGGGAGGATCTCTTTAGCCCAGAAGTTCAAGACCACCTTAAGCACAAAGTAAGACCCTTGCCTCTACAAAAAAAAAGAAAGAAAGAAAGAAAAGAAAAGAAAAAAAAATTGAAAAATTAGTCGGATTTGGTCTTGAGTGCCTGTAGTCCCAGCTACTAGGGAAGCTGAAGTGGGAGGATCTCTTGAGCCCTGGAGATTCAGGCTGCAGTTGAAAGAGATCAAATGAAAAAAACTAAAAGATAGAAATGAAGCCCACAGGCAAGCAGCCCGGGCGGCGCCCTGACAGCCCGGGCGGCGCCCTCAGCCTAGTTAAAGATCGACCCCGGACCCAACCGATTAGGTTAATTAGGTTATCTATAGACTCCGGACATTGTAAGGACAAACGTTGTGAAAGTCTCTGTCCTGCTCTAATTACCGGTGTCTGCCACATATCTTAGTCCTGGGCCCAGTACAAACACAATCCTCTATTTTGTCCCAACTTCCTGAGCCCAACACCCCCCCCCCCACACACACACATCTCAGAAACACCACCTAGAGAGCCCCTGATAAGATCACAACCGTTTGTAGTTTTACTAAAAGCGCGGGAACAAATGGAAAACTGTTAATTGTATTAACCAATTACCAGTTGTAATGCTGCAACCAAAAGAATTCCTTTGTACCTCTGTAACCTTGCATATCCTGTATGCATCAGGCTATAAAGAGCGGCCACATGCATCATTCGGGGCCCTCTTGTATGTTGTAAAACAGAGGGACCAAGTTCGAACTTGCATTAAAGATCCTTGCCACTTGGCTTTGACTCTGGATTCTGGTGGACTTCTTCGGGGAATAAAGGGTCTGGGCATAACATTTGGGGGCTCTCCTGGGATTCCCCCAAGCCCACCAGACCCCCGGTCAACGGATCTACTAGGATCGATCTGCTAATAGGTGAGCCGGCTCGTCTATGTTTGTCTGTCTGTGTCCTGTCTGAATTCGCGGCTCTCTAAGTCCGCCTGAGGCTGTTAGCCTGTCTGAATTCGCGGCTCTCTAAGTCCGCTCGGAATCAATCTGTGACTCGCGAGGTTTGAAGCTGAAAGCTGGCATAGGTCCTGGCAGACGCGCTATAGGACAGCCAGCGGAGACCGGTGGGAGACGTCCCCCGGCTCTCATCTGGTTCTTGCCTGAACTCTGACCCAGATTTCTGGTGCGCGCCTGCGACTGACATAAACTTGTTGTTGATATTCCAGCAACTCACTTTTCCCTTGCAGGACCTGTTCCAGCAACTCACTTTTCCCTTGCAGGACCTGTTCCAGCAACTCACTTTTCCCTTGCAGGACCTGTTCCAGCAACTCACTTTTCCCTTGCAGGACCTGTTCCAGGCACCACTCTGGGCGCTACTGTTCAAGATGGGTAATACCCAGAGCACTCCCCTATCTCTCCTTACAAGTAATTTCAAGGATGTTAGGGCAAGGGGCCATGATCTTGGTATGGACATCAGGAAGGGAAAGCTAATTACTCTGTGCCGCTCCGAGTGGCCCGCCCTTAACGTAGGGTGGCCACCCGAAGGGACATTCTGTCTTCCTGTCATCACTAGAGTAAAGTCCAAGGTTTTCCAGCCTGGGCGTGCTAGTCACCCGGATCATATCCCATATATCCTCGTATGGCAGGATCTAGCTGGGAACCCGCCCCCTTGGCTGTCCCCTTTCCAATTAGCCTCTGAACCCTGTAAGACACTGGTTGCTCGGCCGCTAAAATCCAAGCAACCGACTGCCCCCCCCATCCTGTTCTACCTGATAGCGAGGACCCACTGTCCACAGAACCCCCTCCGTACCTCTCCGGGCCGCAGGCCTCAGCCCACCCCCCAGGCTGAGCCGCGGGAGGGAGCAGGCGGACGGGAGGCGGCCAGCGCACCCGGACCCACTGAAAGGGAAAGTAACTCTGAAGGGCCGGCGTGGGTCCTCTGTAAGCTGAGCGCTGGTGACTTTGTCTCTGGGTCTTACTTCTTTTCTAAAGTTTCTCGTTCCACCTAACGAAAACACCCACAGGTGTGGAAGGGCAAACCACCCCTTCATCTGGCGTCCAACGTGGAAGCTTTTCTCTAAGGTAAAGGTACGCCGGACAAGTCAACGAGAGACTCCCGAGTACGTCTACAGTCAGCCTTGTGGTAAGCTTGTGCGCTCGGAAGAACCTAGGGTAACAATGGGGCAAACTAAAAGTAAATATGCCTCTTATCGCAGCTTTATAAAAATTCTCTTAAAAAGAGGGAGAGCCTCCCATAGCTGAAGCCAGATATCAGTCCTTTTCTATAAAAATGCTAAAAGAAATGAAAGAAGGAGTAAAACAGTATGGACCCAACTCTCCTTACATGAGAACATTATTAGATTCCATTGCTCATGGACATAGACTCATTCCTTATGATTGGGAGATTCTGGCAAAATCATCACTCTCACCCTCTCAATTTTTACAATTTAAGACTTGGTGGATTGATGGGGCACAAGTACAGGTCCGAAAAAATAGGACTGCCAATCCTCCAATTAACATAGATACAGATCAACTATTAGGAATAGGTCAAAATTGGAGCACTGTTGACCAACAAGCAATAATGCCAAATGAGGCCATTGAGCAAATCAGGGCTATCTGCCTTAGGGCCTGGGAGAAAAATCCAAGACCCAGGAACCGCCTGCCCCTCCTTTCACTGTCAGGAAACGAGAGGAGGGGCCAGCCTCAGGCCCCGCAACAAATTGGGGCATTCCAAATTCAACCCTTTGTTCCTCAGGGTTTTCAGGAATAACAACCCCCACTGTCGCAAATGTCTCAGGGAATAAGCCAGTTATCACAATACAGCAATTTTCCCCCGCCACAAGTGGCAGTGCAGCAGTAGATTTGTGTACTTTACAAGCAGTCTTTGCTTCCAGGGGAGCCTCCACAAAAAAAAAAAAAAATCATGACTAAGATGGTATATATACCAGGAAAGGGATTAGGAAAAAATGAACATGGCATTAAAGTCCCAATTGAGACTGAGAAAAATCAAGAAAGAAAGGAATAGGATATCCTTTTTAGGGGCGGCCACTGTAGACCCTCCTAAACCCATTCCATTAACTTGGAAAACAGAAAAACTGGTATGGGTAAATCAGTGGCTGCTACCAAAGCAAAAACTGGAGGCTTTACACTTATTAGCAAAGGAACAATTAGCAAAGGGACACATTGAGCCTTCATTCTCACCCTGGAATTCTCCTGTATTTGTAATTCAAAAAAAAAAAAAAATCAGGCAAATGGCGTATGTTAATGGACTTAAGAGCTGTAAACGCTGTAATTCAACCCATGGGGCCTCTCCAACCTGGATTGCCCTCTCCAGCCATGATCCCAAAAGACTGGCCTTTAATTATAATTGATCTTAAGGATTGCTTTTTTACCATTCCTCTGGCAGAGCAAGATTGTGAAAAATTTGCCTTTACTTTACCAGCCATAAATAATAAAGAACCAGCCACCAGGTTTCAGTGGAAAGTATTACCTCAGGGAACGAACAAGTTAAACGAGCCTTTATCAATTCTGGTGCATGGCAAATTGGCCTTGCTGATTTTGTGGGAATTGTTGATAATCATTACCCAAAAACAAAAATCTTCCAGTTTCTAAAATTGACTACTTGGATTTTACCTAAAATTACCAGACATAAACCTTTAGAAAATGCTCTGACAGTATTCACTGATGGTTCCAGCAATGAAAAAGCAGCTTACACAGGGCCAAAGGAGCGAGTAGTCAAAACTCAATATCAATCAGCTCAAAGGGCAGAGTTGGTTGCAGTCATTACAGTGTTAAAAGATTTTAATCAACCTGCTGATATATCAGATTCTGTATATGTAGTACAGGCTACAAAGGATGTTAAGACAGCTCTGATTAAATATAGCATAGATAATCAGTTAAACCAACTGTTCACTTTGTTACAACAAAAATAGGACATGAGAAATAGAGGAAGGTAATAACCTGGGGAAGAAGTTTTGCTTGTGTTTCACTAGGAGAAAATCAGCTTCCTATTTGGATACCCACTAAACATTTGAAGTTCTACAATGAACCCATCGGAGATGCAAAGAAAAGCGCCTCCACGGAGATGGAAACACCGCAATCGAGCACCATTGACTCGCAGGATAAATCAAGTGGTGATATTAGAAAAACAGATAAAGTCACCACGCACCAGGAAGGCAAAGCTGCCAACCTGGGCACAGTTAAAGAAGCTGACGCTGTTAGCTAGAAAAAGCCTAGCCAGCACAAAGGTGACACAAACCTCAAAAAAAATGCTGCTTGCAGCTTTAATGGTTGTATCAACAGTGGTAAGTCTCCCCATGCCTGCAGGAGCAGCTGCAGCTAATTATACCTACTGGGCTTATGTGCCTTTCCCGCCCTTAATTCGGGCAGTCACATGGATGGATAATCCTATTAAAATATATGTTAATAATAGTGTGTAGGTACCTGGTCCCACAGAGATTGTTGCCCTGCCTAACCGGAGGAAAAATAATTGATGATAAATATTTCCATTAGGTATTGTTTCCAGTTACAGTGTGACTGGAATACTTCAGATTTTTGTATTACACCCCAAGTTTATAATGAGTCTAAACATCACTGGGACATGGCAAAACGTCATCTACAGGGAAGAGGAGATAATCTCACTTTAGACATTTCTAAATTAGAACAACAAATTTTGAAGCCTCTCAAAGTCATTTAAATATTGTGCCTGGAACTGAGGCATTAGATCAAGTGTGAAAAAAAAAAAAAATTCTTTATGGATTAAACCCCACGACTTGGATTAGGTCTATTGAGAACTCTACTGCAGTAAATTTTGGAATTATGTGTCTCTGTTTAATCGGTTTGTTTTTAGTGTGCTGGACTAGTCAAAAAAAAATCCTATGCCACAATCGAGAGAACGCGAACTGCCTTCATTGCCATCATTTAAAAAAAAAGAGAAAAAGGGAGAGAGAATGTTGCGGGAAGTCAGAGACCTTGAATGGAGGGACTGGCCAAAGCCACGGGAGAAAAACATAAATATGAAGATTTCATGGACATTTTATTAGTTCTCCGAAATTTACTTTTGTAATTTCTTATGTCTGTCTTTACTTTAATACTTTTGATTTCTTATGTCTGTCTTTACTTTAATACTTTTGTAATTTCCTGTGTCTTTAATCTCTTAGTTCCATCATCTTCTTTGTAAGCTGAGGAGGATATATGTCACCTCAGGACCCTGTGATGATTGAGTTAACTGCACAAATGGTTTGTAGAGCATGTGTGTTTGAACAATATGAAATCTGGGCATCTTGAAAAAACGAACAGGATAACAGTGATGTTCAGGGAACAAGGGAGGTAACCTTGAACTGGCCGCCGGTGAGCCGGACGGAAGAGAGCCACATTTCTTCTCTTTTTGAATGCAAATAGGAGAATTATCGCTGAATTCTTTTTCTCAGCAAGGAATATCCCTGAGAAAGAGAATGCGCTCTAAGGGTAGGCCTATAAACGACCCCCTTGGAGGCGTGCCGCCTTTTACAGTTGAAGCTGAAGGGATGAAATAAGCCCCGGCCTCCTGTAGTGCTCTCAGGCTTATTAGGATGAGGAAATTCCCACCTAATAAATTTTGGTCAGTCAGGTGTCTGCTCTCAAACCCTATTTCCTGATAAAATGTTATCAATGACTATGCGTGCCCAAAATTTCATTAGCAATTTTAATGTTAACACCATCCTGTGCTCTCATCCTGCCCCCACTTACTTTGTAATATTGTATTACTTTGTAAAGTTTGTAATCTCAGTGTCATGATGACAATGGTAAAATTCCTCTATGTTTCCCCTGTTAGCCCCCTTCCTCGGACCCCTGCTAAGTCTACTATTTCTGCTTACCATAGGAACTTGTGTTATTAACAGAATTTTGCGGTTTGTCAGGGAAAGGTTTGACACCATACAGCTCATGGTCCTCAGAGCCCAATACCAACCTGTAAGTGCTGAAACAGAATCAGACTTACAAGACCCAAGATTGGCTCCAGATGTACCTGAGAAAGGGGGGAATGAAAGAGATCAAATGAAAAAAACTAAAAGATAGAAATGAAGTCCACAGGCAAGCAGCCCGGGCGGCGCCCTGACAGCCCGGGCGGCGCCCTCAGCCTAGTTAAAGATCGATCCCGGACCCAACCGATTAGGTTAATTAGGTTATCTATAGACTCCGGACATTGTAAGGACAAACGTTGTGAAAGTCTCTGTCCTGCTCTAATTACCGGTGTCTGCCACATATCTTAGTCCTGGGCCCAGTACAAACACAATCCTCTATTTTGTCCCAACTTCCTGAGCCCAACACATCCCCCCCACACACACACATCTCAGAAACACCACCTAGAGAGCCCCTGATAAGATCACAACCGTTTGTAGTTTTACTAAAAGTGCGGGAACAAATGGAAAACTGTTAATTGTATTAACCAATTACCAGTTGTAATGCTGCAACCAAAAGAATTCCTTTGTGCCTCTGTAACCTTGCATATCCTGTATGCATCGGGCTATAAAGATCGGCCACATGCATCATTCGGGGCCCTCTTGTATGTTGTAAAACAGAGGGACCAAGTTCGAACTTGCATTAAAGATCCTTGCCGCTTGGCTTTGACTCTGGATTCTGGTGGACTTCTTCGGGGAATAAAGGGTCTGGGCATAACACAGTGAAGAGTGATCTGTGACTGCACCACTGCAGTTCAGTCTGGGTGACAGAGAGAGATGTTGTCTCAAAAAAAATAAAATAAAATAAAATAACATAACATAACATAGCTGGGATTACAAGCCCTAAGAAGGGGTCACCTGAGACATTATTACACATACCATTAACAGAGGAGAATGCTGCAAATTGTACTGTGTCCCAACGGTAAGAGGCCACCCATTTAAAAATATATACATGTTTCAGAGATACTAAATGATAAAAACATTTACCTTAGAATTGATTAAATTCAGGTATCCACTCCTTTGTTTTCAATCCTTAGGACCATTTTTTAGTTTATGTCTTGAAAATAGCATAGAGATTAGAGTTGTGATTTTTTATTTTTTAAATTATTGTTATTTTGTTCACTTATTTATTTTTGAGACAGAATCTTGCTCTGTCACCAAGGCTGGAATGCAGTGGCATGATCTTGGTTGACTGTAACCTCTGCCTCCCAGGTTCAAGCCATTCTTGTGCCTCAGCCTCCCGAGTAGCTGGGACCATTGGCTCTTGCCATAACACCCAGGTAATTGTTGTATTTTTAGAAGAGACGGGGTTTCACCATGTTGGCCAGGCTAGCCTCGAACTCCTGGTCTCATGTGATCCACCCGCCTCGGCCTCCCAAAATGCCAGGATTACAGGCATGAGCCACTATGCCAAGCTGAGTTGTAATATTTTGAAACCTTTTTTTTTTTTTATTGTATTTGTTTTTTTCGCGGTGTAGCTCAATATATTGAATGGTTGGGTAAGTGGGAAAATCATCTTCCCCACTCCTCCATTATCTGTAAGGTGCAATTTCTCATAAACAATTTCAGCTTCTTGCCTCCCCTTTTAGTTTACTCACATATTGTGTGGTTTGTGGCATGAAAATCATTATTTGTGACAGACACCATGCCAACTGTATTTTGTGCTTTACTTTGTTTCATTCTCAACTGAAAACTGTGGTGAGCACATGCTTTGTGCTGGGCTTGCTTCTCAGTTCTCTCCATTTTGTAGTTGCACAGCCTCACTTAGGGAAATTGGAGTGTGTATACCTCTGCCTGTGGCTGAATAGATAAATGTAATTTTAGCATTCAGTGTTAAGAAATCAACTCTTGGTGCAATTTTTTTTTTTTTTTTTTTTTTTTGAGACAGAGTCTTGCTCTGTTGCCCAGGCTGGAGTGCAGTGGCCGGATCTCAGCTCACTGCAAGCTCCGCCTCCCGGGTTCACGCCATTCTCCTGCTTCAGCCTTCCGAGTAGCTGGGACTACAGGCGCCCGCCATCTTGCCCGGCTAGTTTTTTTGTATTTTTTAGTAGAGACGGGTTTTCACTGTGTTAGCCAGGATGGTCTTGATCTCCTGACCTTGTGATCCGCCCATCTCGGCCTCCCAAAGTGCTGGGATTATAGGCTTGAGCCACCGCTCCTGGCCTCTTGGTGCAAATTTAAGACTCATCTTCTCATGGTGTGTGGTGTGTGTGCACGTGTGTGATTTTACTGTGTCCCTTCTCCCTAACACTCCAGTTCAAGATACCAACCTACATTCTGAGTTGATTATTCTGGATACACTCTATCAAAATATGACTGTTGGACACCAGAATACACCACCCCAATATACCAGTATAACAATATACCTCTGGCATATTGATTATTTCGGGCCTGGCATGGTGGCTCACGCCTGTAATCCTAGTGCTTTGGGAGGCCAGGAGTTCATGAGAAGGCTGAGCACATAGGGAGTCCCATCTCTACAAAAGTATTTTTTAAAAAGTAGTCCTGGTTACTAGGGAGGCTAAAGCAGGATGGCTTGAGTCCAGAAGTTTGAAGTTACAGAGAACTATACATGCCACTACATTTCAGCCTGGGTGACAGCGTAAGACCCTGTCTCTAAAACAAAAACAAAATAGGACTGGGAACTGGTGGCTCACGCCTGTAATCCCAGGATGGTGGGAGGCCGAAGTGGGCAGATCACTTGAAGCCAGGAGTTTGAGGCCTGCCCAACATGGTGAAACCCAGTCTCTACTAAAAATATAAAATTATCTGGATGTGGTGGTGCATGCCTATAATCCCAGCTACACAAATGTTGAGGCATGAGAATTGCTTCAACCCAAGAAGCAATTTTGGGTTGCTTCAGAGGTTGCAGTGAGCCCAGATCATGCCCCTGCTCTCCACCCTGGACGACAGTGCAAGACTCTGTATAAAAAAAAAGAAATTAAATTTTAAAAAAACAAAACAAGATGAGAGAAAACCCTCATCTGTACTGCTATACTCCTTACTCCTCTTTATGACAGAACAAA
>NW_022144528.1:0-24335 GCF_007565055.1 Rhinopithecus roxellana
AGAAAGCAAACGTGCCAAATCTTCACTGAAGAGTAAACGGTGTATGTACTCTGTGCGTTGATTTCCACATCTCGGCAATGCAGTTTCTCGAAGAAACTTCTCTTTAGTCGTATGTGTGACGATTCATCTCGTTTTCACCCTGGCCCTCTCATGCGCCTCCATCATATACCTTTTGCAGATATTACACTGAGAACAGTGTTAGCAAACTAGTCCAAGAGGAGGTGGAAATTGGAACTTGTGTGATGAAGTCACTCATCAGGACCATCTCTCAGAAAATTTCTCTGTAGTTTATTAGTGAGGATCCTTTCCATTTCACCATGGGCCCCTATGGGCTACCAGATTCGATTTCCAGAATTCCGAGAACAGAGTGTTATGCAACTGCTTCTTGAGGCATAGTGTAACTCTGTGAGATGATTCACCGATCAGAAGAAAGAAGTTTCTCAGAAAGCTTCTTTCCCGTTTTGAACGGATGTGAAAACTCCTTTATCAGCGTAGGCCTCCAATGCGATCCAAGGAAGCCTTTCTCTTCCTACAAGGACACGTTTGTTAAGGACGCTCCACGAAATCATGAGTGTAATCATGGTGATTATAATCCACATCACCAAGAAGTTTCTAAGAACGCTTCTTTCTAGTTTTCATCTCTGGATATTTCCTTTGTCCCGTAGGTTCATTGCGGCTATGAAATTACCAGCTGCCGATTTCCCGAACAAACGTGTGGGGTTAACAAACTGATACTGAAGAAAACCGTTTAACTCTGTGAGTTGCCCACACATGTGCAATGCGTTTCTTCAGAAAGCTTCTCTTTAGTTGTTATTGTGTAGGAAATTCCTTTTTCCCCCAGCCCTCTATGAGGTCCAAATATACCTTGCGAAGAATCCCGAGAACAGTGTTCGCAAACTGTTCCAAAGAAAGGAACGGGTGGAAATTGTGTGAGTGAAGTCACACATCAGAAAGCACTCTTCGAAAGTTTCTCCTGTAGTGTTATGTGAGCATTTCCTTTTCACCATGGCCTGTGGGCTACCAACATTCTCTTCCAGATTCCACGAAAAGTGTTAGCAAACTGCTTCTGAGTGCAAGGTGGTAACTCTGTGAGTGAATTCACAGATCGAGGAAAGAAAGTTTCTCAGAAGCTCTTTCACGTTTTGAACTGGATGAATGCTCCTTTATCACGCAGTCCTCAAGCGATCCAAGAATCCATTTCAGCTTCCTCAAGCCAGTGCTGCAAGGACTGCCCACGAAACAAAAGGTAACTCGTGAGATGAATTCACACATCACCAAGAAGTTTCTAAGAACTCTTTCTAAATTTTCTTTGTGGATATTTCCTTTGTCACCGTTCAGCGTTTCATTGCGCTATGAACTACCATAATGCAGATTCCATGAACTGTTGTAAAAAACTGATCACTGAAGCGAAACGAACGTGTAACTCTGTGAGTTGCATTCACACATGGCAATGCAGTTTCTCAGAAAGCTTCTCTTTAGTTGTTATGTGAGGATAATTCCTTTTCACCCTAGCCCTCAATGAGCTCCCAAATATACCTTTGCAGAATCCACGAGAACAGTGTTAGCAAACTGTTCCAAGAAGGAAGGGTGGAACTCTGTGTGATGAAGTCACACATCAGAAAGCAATCTCTCAGAAAGTTTCTCTGTAGTTATTATGTGAGGACATTTCCTTTTTCACCATGGGCCCCTATGGGCTACCAAATATCACTTTCCAGATTCCACGAAAAGTGTTAGCAAACTGCTTCTTGAGGCATAGGTTGTAACTCTGTGAGATGAATTCACAGATCAGAAAGAAGTTTCTCAGAAAGCTTCTTTCACGTTTTGAACGGATGAAATTTCCTTTATCAGCGTAGGCCTCAATGCGATCCAAGGAAGCCCTTCTCAGCTTCCTCAAAGACAGTGTTAATGGACTGCTCCACGAAACATAAGTGTAACTCTGTGAGATGAATTCACACATCACCAAGAAGTTTCTAAGAAAGCTTCTTTCTAGTTTTCATCTGTGGATATTTCCTTTGTCACCGTCAGGTTCATTGCGCTATGAAATACCAAATTGCAGATTTCCAGAAAACTGTGTTAACAAACTGATCACTGAAGAGAAACGTGTAACTCTGTGAGTTGCATTCACACATGGCAATGCAGTTTCTCAGAAAGCTTCTCTTTAGTTGTTATGTGAGGATAATTCCTTTTCACCCTAGCCCTCAATGAGCTCCCAAATATACCTTTGCAGAATCCACGAGAACAGTGTTAGCAAACTGTTCCAAGAAGGGAAGGGTGGAACTCTGTGTGATGAAGTCACACATCAGAAAGCAATCTCTCAGAAAGTTTCTCTGTAGTTATTATGTGAGGACATTTCCTTTTCCACCATGGGCCCCTATGGGCTACCAAATATCACTTTAGATTCCACGAAAAGAGTGTTAGCAAACTGCTTCTTGAGGCATAGGTTGTAACTCTGTGAGATGAATTCACAGATCAGAAAGAAGTTTCTCAGAAAGCTTCTTTCACGTTTTGAACGGATGAAATTTCCTTTATCAGCGTAGGCCTCAATGCGATCCAAGGAAGCCCTTCTCAGCTTCCTCAAAGACAGTGTTAATGGACTGCTCCACGAAACATAAGTGTAACTCTGTGAGATGAATTCACACATCACCAAGAAGTTTCTAAGAAAGCTTCTTTCTAGTTTTCATCTCTGGATATTTCCTTTGTCACCGTCAGGTTCATTGCGCTATGAAATACCAAATTGCAGATTTCCAGAAAACTGTGTTAACAAACTGATCACTGAAGAAAACGTGTAACTCTGTGAGTTGCATTCACACATGGCAATGCAGTTTCTCAGAAAGCTTCTCTTTAGTTGTTATGTGAGGATAATTCCTTTTTCACCCTAGCCCTCAATGAGCTCCCAAATATACCTTTGCAGAATCCACGAGAACAGTGTTAGCAAACTGTTCCAAGAAGGGAAGGGTGGAACTCTGTGTGATGAAGTCACACATCAGAAAGCAATCTCTCAGAAGTTTCTCTGTAGTTGTTATGTGAGGACATTTCCTTTTTCACCATGGGCCCCTATGGGCTGCCAAATATCACTTTCCAGA
This sequence comes from Rhinopithecus roxellana, assembly GCF_007565055.1. Taxonomy (NCBI): domain Eukaryota; kingdom Metazoa; phylum Chordata; class Mammalia; order Primates; family Cercopithecidae; genus Rhinopithecus; species Rhinopithecus roxellana. Next base: position 3,084 of record NW_022144528.1, read on the forward strand.
TTCCACGAAAAGAGTGTTAGCAAACTGCTTCTTGAGGCATAGGTTGTAACTCTGTGAGATGAATTCACAGATCAGAAAGAAGTTTCTCAGAAAGCTTCTTTCACGTTTTGAACGGATGAAATTCCTTTATCAGCGTAGGCCTCAATGCGATCCAAGGAAGCCCTTCTCAGCTTCCCCAAAGACAGTGTTAATGGACTGCTCCACGAAAAAGAAGTGTACCTCTGTGAGATGAATTCACACATCACCAAGAAGTTTCTAAGAAAGCTTCTTTCTAGTTTTCATCTGTGGATATTTCCTTTGTCACCGTCAGGTTCATTGCGCTATGAAATACCAAATTGCAGATTTCCAGAAAACTGTGTTAACAAACTGATCACTGAAGAGAAACGTGTAACTCTGTGAGTTGCATTCACACATGGCAATGCAGTTTCTCAGAAAGCTTCTCTTTAGTTGTTATGTGAGGATAATTCCTTTTTCACCCTAGCCCTCAATGAGCTCCCAAATATACCTTTGCAGAATCCACGAGAACAGTGTTAGCAAACTGTTCCAAGAAGGGAAGGTGGAACTCTGTGTGATGAAGTCACACATCAGAAAGCAATCTCTCAGAAAGTTTCTCTGTAGTTATTATGTGAGGACATTTCCTTTTCACCATGGGCCCCTATGGGCTACCAAATATCACTTTAGATTCCACGAAAAGAGTGTTAGCAAACTGCTTCTTGAGGCATAGGTTGTAACTCTGTGAGATGAATTCACAGATCAGAAAGAAGTTTCTCAGAAAGCTTCTTTCACGTTTTGAACGGATGAAATTCCTTATCAGCGTAGGCCTCAATGCGATCCAAGGAAGCCCTTCTCAGCTTCCTCAAAGACAGTGTTAATGGACTGCTCCACGAAACATAAGTGTAACTCTGTGAGATGAATTCACACATCACCAAGAAGTTTCTAAGAAAGCTTCTTTCTAGTTTTCATCTGTGGATATTTCCTTTGTCACCGTCAGGTTCATTGCGCTATGAAATACCAAATTGCAGATTTCCAGAAAACTGTGTTAACAAACTGATCACTGAAGAGAAACGTGTAACTCTGTGAGTTGCATTCACACATGGCAATGCAGTTTCTCAGAAAGCTTCTCTTTAGTTGTTATGTGAGGATAATTCCTTTTTCACCCTAGCCCTCAATGAGCTCCCAAATATACCTTTGCAGAATCCACGAGAACAGTGTTAGCAAACTGTTCCAAGAAGGGAAGGGTGGAACTCTGTGTGATGGTCACACATCAGAAAGCAATCTCTCAGAAAGTTTCTCTGTAGTTAGTTATGAGGACATTTCCTTTTTCACCATGGGCCCCTATGGGCTACCAAATATCACTTTCCAGATTCCGAAAAGAGTGTTAGCAAACTGCTTCTTGAGGCATAGGTTGTAACTCTGTGAGATGAATTCACAGATCAGAAAGAAGTTTTCAGAAAGCTTCTTTCACGTTTTGAACGGATGAAATTTCCTTTATCAGCGTAGGCCTCAATGCGATCCAAGGAAGCCCTTCTCAGCTTCCTCAAAGACCAGAGTTTGTAATGGACTGCTCCATGAAACATAAGTGGTAACTCTGTGAGATGAATTCAACACTCACCCAAAGAAGTTTCTAAGAAGCTTCTTTCGTAGGTTTACATCTGTGGATATTTCCTTTGTCACCGTCAGGTTCATCATTGCACTATGAAATACCAATTGCCAGATTTCCAGAAAACTGTGTTAACAAACTGATCATCTGAAGAACGAAACGTGTAACTCTGTGAGTTGCATTCACACATGGCAAATGTTCCGTTTCTCAGAAAGCTTCTCTTTAGGTTATTATGTTGAGGATTAATCCGTTTTTCACCCCTAGCCCTCAATGAGCTCCCAAATATACCTTTGCAGATCCACGAGAACAGTGTTGCAAACTGTTCCAGAAGGGAAGTGTGGAACTCTGTGTGATGAAGTCACACATCAGAAGCAATCTCTCAGAAAGTTTCTCTGTAGTTATTATTGAAGGACATTTCCTTTTTCCAACCATGGGCCCCTACGGGCTTACCAAATATCACTTTCCAGATTCCACGAAAAGATGTGTTAGCAAACTGCTTCTTGAGGCATAGGTTGTAACTCGTGAGATGAATTCACAGATCAGAAAGAAGTTTCTCAGAAAGCTTCTTTCACGTTTTGAACGGATGAAATTCCTTATCAGCGTAGGCCCTCAATGCGATTCCAAGGAAGCCCTTCTCAGCTTCCTCAAAGACAGTGTAAATGGACTGCTCCACGAAACATAAGTGTTAACTCTGTGAGATGAATTCACACATCACCAAGAAGTTTCTAAGAAAGCTTCTTTCTGTTTTCATCTGCTGGATATTTCCTTTGTCACCGTCAGGTTCATTGCGCTATGAAATACCAAATTGCAGATTTCCAGAAAACTGTGTTAACAAACTGATCACTGAAGAGAACGTGTAGCTCTGTGCGTTGCATTCACACATGGCAATGCAGTTTCTCAGAAAGCTTCTCTTTAGTTGTTATGTGAGGATAATCCTTTTTCACCCTAGCCCTCAATGAGCTCCCAAATATACCTTTGCAGAATCCACGAGAACAGTGTTAGCAACTGTACCAAGAAGGGAAGGGTGGAACTCTGTGTGATGAAGTCACACATCAGAAAGCAATCTCTCAGAAAGTTTCTCTGTAGTTATTATGCGAGGACATTTCCATTTTTCACCATGGGCCCCTATGGGCTACCAATATCATTTTCCAGATTCCACCGAAAAGAAGTGTTAGCAAACTGCTTCTTGAGGCATAGGTTGTAACTCTGTGAGATGAATTCACAGATCAGAAGAAGTTTCTCAGAAAGGTTCTTTCCCGTTTGAACGGATGAAACTTCCTTTATCAGCGTAGCCTCAATGCGATCCAAGGAAGCCCTTCTCAGCTTCCTCAAAGACAGTGTTAATGGACTGCTCCACGAAAACATATGGTAACTCTGTGAGATGAATTCACACATCACCAAGAAGTTTCTAAGAAAGCTTCTTTCTAGTTTTCATCTCTGGATATTTCCTTTGTCACCGTCAGGTTCATTGCGCTATGAAATACCAAATTGCAGATTTCCAGAAAACTGTGTTAACAAACTGATCACTGAAGAAAACGTGTAACTCTGTGAGTTGCATTCACACATGGCAATGCAGTTTCTCAGAAAGCTTCTCTTTAGTTGTTATGTGAGGATAATTCCTTTTTCACCCTAGCCCTCAATGAGGTCCCAAATATACCTTTGCAGAATCCACGAGAACAGTGTTAGCAAACTGTTCCAAGAAGGAAAGGGTGGAACTCTGTGTGATGAAGTCACACATCAGAAAGCAATCTCTCAGAAAGTTTCTCTGTAGTTGTTATGTGAGTACCATTTCCTTTTTCACCATGGGCCCCATGGGCTACCAAATATTCCTTTCCAGATTCCACGAAAAGAGTGTTAGCAAACTGCTTCTTCGAGGCATAGGTTGTAACTCTGTGAGATGAATTCACAGATCAGAAAGAAGTTTCTCAGAAAGCTTCTTTCACGTTTTGAACGGATGAAATGTCCTTTATCAGCGTAGGCCTCAATGCGATCCAAGGAATCCCTTCTCAGCTTCCTCAAAGACAGTGTTAATGGACTGCCCCACGAAACATAAGTGTAACTCTGTGAGATGAATTCACACATCACCAAGAAGTTTCTAAGAAAGCTTCTTTCCAAGTTTTCATCTGTGGATATTTCCTTTGTCACCGTCAGGTTCATTGCGCTATGAAATACCAAATTGCAGATTTCCAGAAACTGTGTTAACAAAATGATCACTGAAGAGAAACTTGTAACTCTGTGAGTTGCAGTCACACATGGCAATGCGTTTCTCAGAAGGTTCTCTTTAGTTGTTATGTGAGGATAATTCCTTTTTTACCAGAGCCCTCATGAGCTCCCAAATATACCTTTGCAGAATCCACGACAACAGTGTTAGCAAACTGTTCCAAGAAGGAAAGGGTGGAACTCTGTGTGATGAAGTCACACATCAGAAAGCAATCTCTCAGAAAGTTTCTCTGTAGTTATGATGTGAGGACATTTCCTTTTTCAACATGGGCCCCTATGGGCTACCAAATATCACTTTGTAGATTCACGAAAAGAGTGTTAGCAAACTGCTTCTTGAGGAATAGGTTGTGACTCTGTGAGATGAATTCACAGATCAGAAAGAAGTTTCTCAGAAAGCTTCTTTCACGTTTTGAACGGATGAAATGTCCGTTATCAGCATAGGCCTCAATGCGATCCAAGGAAGCCCTTCTCGGCTTCCTCAAAGACAGTGTTAATTTACTGCTCCAGGAAACATAAGTGTAACTCTGTGAGATGAATTCACACATCACCAAGAAGTTTCTAGGAAAGTTTCTTTCTAGTTTTCATCTGTGGATATTTCCTTTGTCACCGTCAGGTTCATTGCGCTATGAAATACCAAATTGCAGATTTCCAGAAAACTGTGTTAACAAACTGATCACTGAAGAGAAACGTGTAACTCTGTGAGTCGCATTCACACATGGCAATGCAGTTTCTCAGAAAGCTTCTCTTTAGTTGTTATGTGAGGATAATTGCTTTTTCACCCTAGCCCTCTATGAGCTCCCAAATATACCTTTGCAGAATCCACGAGAACAGTGTTAGCAAACAGTTCCAAGAAGGAAAGGGTGGAACTCTGTCTGATGAATTCACACATCAGAAAGCAATCTCTCAGAAAGTTTCTCTGTAGTTAGTATATGAGGACATTTCCTTTTTCACCGTGGGCCCCTACGGGCTACCAAATATCACTTTCAAGATTCCACGAAAAGAGTGTTAGCAAACTGCTTCTTGAGGCATAGGTTGTAATTCTGTGAGATGAATTCACAGATCAGAAAGAAGTTTGTCAGAAAGCTTCTTTCACGTTTTGAACGGATGAAATTTCCTTTATCAGCGTAGGCCTCAATGCGATCCAAGGAAGCCCTTCTCAGCTTCCTCAAAGACAGTGTTAATGGACTGCTCCACCAAACATATGTGTAACACTGTGAGATGAATTCACACATCACCAAGAAGTTTCTAAGAAAGCTTCTTTCTAGTTTTCATCTCAGGATATTTCCTTTGTCATCGTCAGGTTCATTGTGCTATGAAATACCATATTGCAGATTTCCAGAAAACTGTGTCAACAAACTGATCACTGAAGAGAAACGTGTAACTCTGTGAGTTGCATTCACACATGGCAATGCAGTTTCTCAGAAAGCTTCTCTTTAGTTGTTGTGTGACGATAATTCCGATTTCACCCTGGCCCTCAATGAGCTCCCAAAAATACCTTTGCAGAATCCACGAGAACAGTGTTAGCAAACTGTTCCAAGAAGAAAAGTGTGGAACTCTGTGTGATGAAGTCACACATCAGAAAGCAATCTCTCAGAAAGTTTCTCTGTAGTTATTATGTAAGGACATTTCCTTTTTCACCATGGGCCCCTACGGGCTACCAAATATCACTTTCCAGATTACACGAAAAGTGTGTTAGCAAACTGCTTCTTGAGGCATAGGTTGTAACTCTGTGAGATGAATTCACAGATCAGAAAGAAGTTTCTCAGAAAGCTTCTTTCACGTTTTGAACGGATGAAATTTCCTTTATCAGCTTAGGCCTCAATGCGATCCAAGGAAGCCCTTCTCAGCTTCCTCAAAGACAGTGTAAATGGACTGCTCCACGAAACATAAGTGTTAACTCTGTGAGATGAATTCACACATCACCAAGAAGTTTCTAAGAAAGCTTCTTTCTAGTTTTCATCTGTGGATATTTCCCTTGTCACCGTCAGGTTCATTGCGCTATGAAATACCAAATTGCAGATTTCCAGAAAACTGTGTTAACAAACTGATCACTGAAGAGAAACATGTAACTCTGTGCGTTGCATTCACACATGGCAATGCAGTTTCTCAGAAAGCTTCTCTTTAGTTGTTATGTGAGGATAATCCCGTTTTCACCCTAGCCCTCAATGAGCTCCCAAATATACCTTTGCAGAATCCACGAGAACAGTGTTAGCAAACTGTACCAAGAAGGGAAGGGTGGAACTCTGTGTGATGAAGTCACACATCAGAAAGCAATCTCTCAGAAAGTTTCTCTGTAGTTATTATGCGAGGACATTTCCATTTTCACCATGGGCCCCTATGGGCTACCAAGTATCATTTTCCAGATTCCACGAAAAAAGTGTTAGCAAACTGCTTCTTGAGGCATAGGTTGTAACTCTGTGAGATGAATTCACAGATCAGAAAGAAGTTTCTCAGAAAGGTTCTTTCCCGTTTTGAACGGATGAAACTTCCTTTATCAGCGTAGGCCTCAATGCGATCCAAGGAAGCCCTTCTCAGCTTCCTCAAAGACAGTGTTAATGGACTGCTCCACGAAACATATGTGTAACTCTATGAGATGAATTCACACATCACCAAGAAGTTTCTAAGAAAGCTTCTTTCTAGTTTTCATCTCTGGATATTTCCTTTGTCACCGTCAGGTTCATTGCGCTATGAAATACCAAGTTGCAGATTTCCAGAAAACTGTGTTAACAAACTGATCACTGAAGAAAAACGTGTAACTCTGTGAGTTGCATTCACACATGGCAATGCAGTTTCTCAGAAAGCTTCTCTTTAGTTGTTATGTGAGGATAATTCCTTTTTCACCCTAGCCCTCAATGAGGTCCCAAATATACCTTTGCAGAATCCACGAGAACAGTGTTAGCAAACTGTACCAAGAAGGGAAGGGTGGAACTCTGTGTGATGAAGTCACACATCAGAAAGCAATCTCTCACAATGTTTCTCTGTAGTTGTTATGTGAGTACATTTCCTTTTTCACCATGGGCCCCAGTGGGCTACCAAATATTTCTTTCCAGATTCCACGAAAAGAGTGTTAGCAAACTGCTTCTTCAGGCATAGGTTGTAACTCTGTGAGTTGAATTCACAGATCAGAAAGAAGTTTCTCAGAAAGCTTCTTTCACGTTTTGAACGGATGAAATGTCCTTTATCAGCGTAGGCCTCAATGCGATCCAAGGAATCCCTTCTCAGCTTCCTCAAAGACAGTGTTAATGGACTGCCCCACGAAACATAAGTGTAACTCTGTGAGAGGAATTCACACATCACCAAGAAGTTTCTAAGAAAGCTTCTTTCCAATTTTCATCTGTGGATATTTCCTTTGTCACCGTCAGGTTCATTGCGCTATGAAATACCAAATTGCAGATTTCCAGAAAACTGTGTTAACAAAATGATCACTGAAGAGAAACTTGTAACTCTGTGAGTTGCAGTCACACATGGCAATGCAGTTTCTCAGAAAGGTTCTCTTTAGTTGTTATGTGAGGATAATTCCTTTTTTACCAGAGCCCTCAATGAGCTCCCAAATATACCTTTGCAGAATCCACGACAACAGTGTTAGCAAACTGTTCCAAGAAGGGAAGGTTGGAACTCTGTGTGATGAAGTCACACATCAGAAAGCAATCTCTCAGAAAGTTTCTCTGTAGTTATGATGTGAGGACATTTCCTTTTTCAACATGGGCCCCTATGGGCTACCAAATATCACTTTGTAGATTCCACGAAAAGAGTGTTAGCAAACTGCTTCTTGAGGAATAGGTTGTGACTCTGTGAGATGAATTCACAGATCAGAAAGAAGTTTCTCAGAAAGCTTCTTTCACGTTTTGAACGGATGAAATGTCCGTTATCAGCATAGGCCTCAATGCGATCCAAGGAAGCCCTTCTCGGCTTCCTCAAAGACAGTGTTAATTTACTGCTCCAGGAAACATAAGTGTAACTCTGTGAGATGAATTCACACATCACCAAGAAGTTTCTAGGAAAGTTTCTTTCTAGTTTTCATCTGTGGATATTTTCTTTGTCACCGTCAGGTTCATTGCGCTATGAAATACCAAATTGCAGATTTCCAGAAAACTGTGTTAACAAACTGATCACTGAAGAGAAACGTGTAACTCTGTGAGTCGCATTCACACATGGCAATGCAGTTTCTCAGAAAGCTTCTCTTTAGTTGTTATGTGAGGATAATTCCTTTTTCACCCTAGCCCTCAATGAGGTCCCAAATATACCTTTGCAGAATCCACGAGAACAGTGTTAGCAAACTGTACCAAGAAGGGAAGGGTGGAACTCTGTGTGATGAAGTCACACATCAGAAAGCAATCTCTCAGAAAGTTTCTCTGTAGTTATTATGCGAGGACATTTCCATTTTCACCATGGGCCCCTATGGGCTACCAAGTATCATTTTCCAGATTCCACGAAAAGAGTGTTAGCAAACTGCTTCTTGAGGCATAGGTTGTAACTCTGTGAGATGAATTCACAGATCAGAAAGAAGTTTCTCAGAAAGGTTCTTTCCCGTTTTGAACGGATGAAACTTCCTTTATCAGCGTAGGCCTCAATGCGATCCAAGGAAGCCCTTCTCAGCTTCCTCAAAGACAGTGTTAATGGACTGCTCCACCAAACATATGTGTAACACTGTGAGATGAATTCACACATCACCAAGAAGTTTCTAAGAAAGCTTCTTTCTAGTTTTCATCTCAGGATATTTCCTTTGTCATCGTCAGGTTCATTGTGCTATGAAATACCATATTGCAGATTTCCAGAAAACTGTGTCAACAAACTGATCACTGAAGAGAAACGTGTAACTCTGTGAGTTGCATTCACACATGGCAATGCAGTTTCTCAGAAAGCTTCTCTTTAGTTGTTGTGTGACGATAATTCCGATTTCACCCTGGCCCTCAATGAGCTCCCAAAAATACCTTTGCAGAATCCACGAGAACAGTGTTAGCAAACTGTTCCAAGAAGAAAAGTGTGGAACTGTGTGTGATGAAGTCACACATCAGAAAGCAATCTCTCAGAAAGTTTCTCTGTAGTTATTATGTAAGGACATTTCCTTTTTCACCATGGGCCCCTACGGGCTACCAAATATCACTTTCCAGATTACACGAAAAGTGTGTTAGCAAACTGCTTCTTGAGGCATAGGTTGTAACTCTGTGAGATGAATTCACAGATCAGAAAGAAGTTTCTCAGAAAGCTTCTTTCACGTTTTGAACGGATGAAATTTCCTTTATCAGCTTAGGCCTCAATGCGATCCAAGGAAGCCCTTCTCAGCTTCCTCAAAGACAGTGTAAATGGACTGCTCCACGAAACATAAGTGTTAACTCTGTGAGATGAATTCACACATCACCAAGAAGTTTCTAAGAAAGCTTCTTTCTAGTTTTCATCTGTGGATATTTCCCTTGTCACCGTCAGGTTCATTGCGCTATGAAATACCAAATTGCAGATTTCCAGAAAACTGTGTTAACAAACTGATCACTGAAGAGAAACGTGTAGCTCTGTGCGTTGCATTCACACATGGCAATGCAGTTTCTCAGAAAGCTTCTCTTTAGTTGTTATGTGAGGATAATCCCGTTTTCACCCTAGCCCTCAATGAGCTCCCAAATATACCTTTGCAGAATCCACGAGAACAGTGTTAGCAAACTGTACCAAGAAGGGAAGGGTGGAACTCTGTGTGATGAAGTCACACATCAGAAAGCAATCTCTCAGAAAGTTTCTCTGTAGTTATTATGCGAGGACATTTCCATTTTCACCATGGGCCCCTATGGGCTACCAAGTATCATTTTCCAGATTCCACGAAAAAGTGTTAGCAAACTGCTTCTTGAGGCATAGGTTGTAACTCTGTGAGATGAATTCACAGATCAGAAAGAAGTTTCTCAGAAAGGTTCTTTCCCGTTTTGAACGGATGAAACTTCCTTTATCAGCGTAGGCCTCAATGCGATCCAAGGAAGCCCTTCTCAGCTTCCTCAAAGACAGTGTTAATGGACTGCTCCACGAAACATATGTGTAACTCTATGAGATGAATTCACACATCACCAAGAAGTTTCTAAGAAAGCTTCTTTCTAGTTTTCATCTCTGGATATTTCCTTTGTCACCGTCAGGTTCATTGCGCTATGAAATACCAAGTTGCAGATTTCCAGAAAACTGTGTTAACAAACTGATCACTGAAGACAAACGTGTAACTCTGTGAGTTGCATTCACACATGGCAATGCAGTTTCTCAGAAAGCTTCTCTTTAGTTGTTATGTGAGGATAATTCCTTTTTCACCCTAGCCCTCAATGAGGTCCCAAATATACCTTTGCAGAATCCACGAGAACAGTGTTAGCAAACTGTACCAAGAAGGGAAGGGTGGAACTCTGTGTGATGAAGTCACACATCAGAAAGCAATCTCTCACAAAGTTTCTCTGTAGTTGTTATGTGAGTACATTTCCTTTTTCACCATGGGCCCCAGTGGGCTACCAAATATTTCTTTCCAGATTCCACGAAAAGAGTGTTAGCAAACTGCTTCTTCAGGCATAGGTTGTAACTCTGTGAGTTGAATTCACAGATCAGAAAGAAGTTTCTCAGAAAGCTTCTTTCACGTTTTGAACGGATGAAATGTCCTTTATCAGCGTAGGCCTCAATGCGATCCAAGGAATCCCTTCTCAGCTTCCTCAAAGACAGTGTTAATGGACTGCCCCACGAAACATAAGTGTAACTCTGTGAGATGAATTCACACATCACCAAGAAGTTTCTAAGAAAGCTTCTTTCCAATTTTCATCTGTGGATATTTCCTTTGTCACCGTCAGGTTCATTGCGCTATGAAATACCAAATTGCAGATTTCCAGAAAACTGTGTTAACAAAATGATCACTGAAGAGAAACTTGTAACTCTGTGAGTTGCAGTCACACATGGCAATGCAGTTTCTCAGAAAGGTTCTCTTTAGTTGTTATGTGAGGATAATTCCTTTTTTACCAGAGCCCTCAATGAGCTCCCAAATATACCTTTGCAGAATCCACGACAACAGTGTTAGCAAACTGTTCCAAGAAGGGAAGGTTGGAACTCTGTGTGATGAAGTCACACATCAGAAAGCAATCTCTCAGAAAGTTTCTCTGTAGTTATGATGTGAGGACATTTCCTTTTTCAACATGGGCCCCTATGGGCTACCAAATATCACTTTGTAGATTCCACGAAAAGAGTGTTAGCAAACTGCTTCTTGAGGAATAGGTTGTGACTCTGTGAGATGAATTCACAGATCAGAAAGAAGTTTCTCAGAAAGCTTCTTTCACGTTTTGAACGGATGAAATGTCCTTTATCAGCGTAGGCCTCCATGCGATCCAAGGAATCCCTTCTCAGCTTCCTCAAAGACAGTGTTAATGGACTGCCCCACGAAACATAAGTGTAACTCTGTGAGATGAATTCACACATCACCAAGAAGTTTCTAAGAAAGCTTCTTTCTAGTTTTCATCTCTGGATATTTCCTTTGTCACCGTCAGGTTCATTGCGCTATGAAATACCAAGTTGCAGATTTCCAGAAAACTGTGTTAACAAACTGATCACTGAAGACAAACGTGTAACTCTGTGAGTTGCATTCACACATGGCAATGCAGTTTCTCAGAAAGCTTCTCTTTAGTTGTTATGTGAGGATAATCCCGTTTTCACCCTAGCCCTCAATGAGCTCCCAAATATACCTTTGCAGAATCCACGAGAACAGTGTTAGCAAACTGTACCAAGAAGGGAAGGGTGGAACTCTGTGTGATGAAGTCACCCATAAGAAAGCAATCTCTCACAAAGTTTCTCTGTAGTTGTTATGTGAGTACATTTCCTTTTTCACCATGGGCCCCAGTGGGCTACCAAATATTTCTTTCCAGATTCCACGAAAAGAGTGTTAGCAAAACTGCTTCTTGAGGCATAGGTTGTAATTCTGTGAGATGAATTCACAGATCAGAAAGAAGTTTGTCAGAAAGCTTCTTTCACGTTTTGAACGGATGAAATTTCCTTTATCAGCGTAGGCCTCAATGCGATCCAAGGAAGCCCTTCTCAGCTTCCTCAAAGACAGTGTTAATGGACTGCTCCACCAAACATATGTGTAACACTGTGAGATGAATTCACACATCACCAAGAAGTTTCTAAGAAAGCTTCTTCTAGTTTTTCATCTCAGGATATTTCCTTTGTCATCGTCAGGTTCATTGTGCTATGAAATACCATATTGCAGATTTCCAGAAAACTGTGTCAACAAACTGATCACTGAAGAGAAACGTGTAACTCTGTGAGTTGCATTCACACATGGCAATGCAGTTTCTCAGAAAGCTTCTCTTTAGTTGTTGTGTGACGATAATTCCGATTTCACCCTGGCCCTCAATGAGCTCCCAAAAATACCTTTGCAGAATCCACGAGAACAGTGTTAGCAAACTGTTCCAAGAAGAAAAGTGTGGAACTGTGTGTGATGAAGTCACACATCAGAAAGCAATCTCTCAGAAAGTTTCTCTGTAGTTATTATGTAAGGACATTTCCTTTTTCACCATGGGCCCCTACGGGCTACCAAATATCACTTTCCAGATTACACGAAAAGTGTGTTAGCAAACTGCTTCTTGAGGCATAGGTTGTAACTCTGTGAGATGAATTCACAGATCAGAAAGAAGTTTCTCAGAAAGCTTCTTTCACGTTTTGAACGGATGAAATTTCCTTTATCAGCTTAGGCCTCAATGCGATCCAAGGAAGCCCTTCTCAGCTTCCTCAAAGACAGTGTAAATGGACTGCTCCACGAAACATAAGTGTTAACTCTGTGAGATGAATTCACACATCACCAAGAAGTTTCTAAGAAAGCTTCTTTCTAGTTTTCATCTGTGGATATTTCCTTGTCACCGTCAGGTTCATTGCGCTATGAAATACCAAATTGCAGATTTCCAGAAAACTGTGTTAACAAACTGATCACTGAAGAGAAACGTGTAGCTCTGTGCGTTGCATTCACACATGGCAATGCAGTTTCTCAGAAAGCTTCTCTTTAGTTGTTATGTGAGGATAATCCGTTTTCACCCTAGCCCTCAATGAGGTCCCAAATATACCTTTGCAGAATCCACGAGAACAGTGTTAGCAAACTGTACCAAGAAGGGAAGGGTGGAACTCTGTGTGATGAAGTCACACATCAGAAAGCAATCTCTCAGAAAGTTTCTCTGTAGTTATTATGCGAGGACATTTCCATTTTCACCATGGGCCCCTATGGGCTACCAAGTATCATTTTCCAGTTTCCAAAAAAGAGTGTTAGCAAACTGCTTCTTGAGGCATAGGTTGTAACTCTGTGAGATGAATTCACAGATCAGAAAGAAGTTTCTCAGAAAGGTTCTTTCCCGTTTTGAACGGATGAAACTTCCTTTATCAGCGTAGGCCTCAATGCGATCCAAGGAAGCCCTTCTCAGCTTCCTCAAAGACAGTGTTAATGGACTGCTCCACGAAACATATGTGTAACTCTATGAGATGAATTCACACATCACCAAGAAGTTTCTAAGAAAGCTTCTTTCTAGTTTTCATCTCTGGATATTTCCTTTGTCACCGTCAGGTTCATTGCGCTATGAAATACCAAGTTGCAGATTTCCAGAAAACTGTGTTAACAAACTGATCACTGAAGAAAACGTGTAACTCTGTGAGTTGCATTCACACATGGCAATGCAGTTTCTCAGAAAGCTTCTCTTTAGTTGTTATGTGAGGATAATTCCTTTTTCACCCTAGCCCTCAATGAGGCTCCCAAATATACCTTTGCAGAATCCACGAGAACAGTGTTAGCAAACTGTTCCAAGAAGGAAAGTGTGGAACTCTGTGTGATGAAGTCACACATCAGAAAGCAATCTCTCACAAAGTTTCTCTGTAGTTGTTATGTGAGTACATTTCCTTTTTCACCATGGGCCCCTAGTGGGCTACCAAATATCACTTTTCCAGATTCCACGAAAAGAGTGTTAGCAAACTGCTTCTTGAGGCATAGGTTGTACCTCTGTGAGATGAATTCACAGATCAGAAAGAAGTTTCTCAGAAAGCTTCTTTCACGTTTTGAACGGATGAAATGTCCTTTATCAGCGTAGGCCTCAATGCGATCCAAGGAAGCCCTTCTCAGCTTCCTCAAAGACAGTGTTAATGGACTGCTCCACGAAACATAAGTGTAACTCTGTGAGATGAATTCACACATCACCAAGAAGTTTCTAAGAAAGCTTCTTTCTAGTTTTCATCTGTGGATATTTCCTTTGTCACCGTCAGGTTCATTGCGCTATGAAATACCAAATTGCAGATTTCCAGAAAACTGTGTTAACAAACTGATCACTGAAGAGAAACGTGTAACTCTGTGAGTTGCATTCACACATGGCAATGCAGTTTCTCAGAAAGCTTCTCTTTAGTTGTTATGTGAGGATAATTCCTTTTTCACCCTAGCCCTCTATGAGCTCCCAAATATACCTTTGCAGAATCCACGAGTACAGTGTTAGCAAACTGTTCCAAAAAGGGAAGGGTGGAACTCTGTGTTATGAAGTCACACATCAGAAAGCAATCTCTCAGAAAGTTTCTCTGTAGTTATGATGTGAGGACATTTCCTTTTTCACCATGGGCCCCTATGGGCTACCAAATATCACTTTCCAGATTCCACGAAAACAGTGTTAGCAAACTGCTTCTGGAGGCATAGTTTGTAACTCTGTGAGATGAATTCACAGATCAGAAAGAAGTTTCTCAGAAAGCTTCTTTCACGTTTTGAACGGATGAAATTTCCTTTATCAGCGTATGCCTCAATGCGATCCAAGGAAGCCCTTCTCAGCTTCCTCAAAGACAGTGTTACTGGACTGCTCCACGGAACATAAGTGTAACTCTGTGAGATGAATTCACACATCACCAAGAAGTTTCTACGAAAGCTTCGTTCTAGTTGTCATCTGTGGATATTTCCTTTGTCACCGTAAGTTTCATTGCGCTATGAAATACCAAATTGCAGATTTTCCAGAAAACTGTGTTAACAAACTGATCACTGAAGAGAAACGTGTAACTCTGTGAGTTACATTCACACCTGGCAATGCAGTTTCTCAGAAAGCTTCTCTTTAGTTGTTATGTGAGGATAATTCCTTTTTTCACCCTAGCCCTCAATGAGCTCCCAAATATACCTTTGCAGAATCCACGAGAAACAGTGTTAGCAAACTGTTCCAAGAAGGAAGGTTGGAAACTCTGTGTGATGAAGTCACACATCAGAAAGCAATCTCTCAGAAAGTTTCTCTGTAGTTATTATGTGAGGACATTTCCTTTTTCACCATGGGCCCCTATGGGCTACCCAAATATCACTTTCCAGATTCCACGAAAAGAGTGTTTAGCAAACTGCTTCTTGAGGCATAGGTTGTAACTCTGTGAGATGGAATTCACAGATCAGAAAGAAGTTTCTCAGAAAGCTTTCTTTCACGTGTTGAACGGATGAAATGTCCGTTATCAGCAGTAGGCCTCAATGCGATCCAAGGAAGCCCTTCTCGGCTTCCTCAAAGACAGTGTTAATTTACTGCTCCAGGAAACATAAGTGTAACTCTGTGAGATGAATTCACACATCACCAAGAAGTTTCTAGGAAAGCTTCTTTCTAGTTTTCATCTGTGGATATTTTCTTTGTCACCGTAGGTCATTGCGCTATGAAATACCAAATTGCAGATTTCCAGAAAACTGTGTTAACAAACTGATCACTGAAGAGAAAAGTGTAACTCTGTGAGTCGCATTTCACACATGGCAATGCAGTTTTCTCAGAAAGCTTCTCTTTAGTTGTTATGTGAGGATAATTGCTTTTTCACCCTAGCCCTCTATGAGCTCCCAAATATTACCTTGCAGAATCCACGAGAACAGTGTTAGCAAACATGTTCCAAGAAGGAAAGGGTGGAACTCTGTGTGATGAATCACACATCAGAAAGCAATCTCTCAGAAAGTTTCTCTGTAGTTAGTATATGAGGACATTTCCTTTTTCACCGTGGGCCCCTATGGGCTACCAAATATCACTTTCAGATTCCACGAAAAGAGTGTTAGCAAACTGCTTCTTGAGGCATAGGTTGTAACTTCTGTGAGATGAATTCACAGATCAGAAAGAAGTTTGTCAGAAAGCTTCTTCCCGTTTTTGAACGGATGAAAATTCCTTTTATCAGCGTAGGCCTCAATGCGATCCAAGGAAGCCCTTCTCAGCTTCCTCAAAGACAGTGTTAATGGACTGCTCCACCAAACATATGTTTAACATCTGTGAGATGAATTCACACATCACCAAGAAGTTTCAAGAAGCTTCTTTCTAGTTTTCATCTCGGATATTTCCTTTGTCATCGTCAGGTTCATTGTGCTATGAAATACCAAATTGCAGATTTCCAGAAAACTGTGTTAACAAAACTGATCACTGAAGAGAAACGTGTAACTCTGTGAGTTGCATTCCACACATGGCAATGCAGTTTCTCAGAAAGCTTCTCTTTAGTTGTTATGTGAGGATAATTCCTTTTTCACCCTAGCCCTCAATGAGCTCCCAAATATACCTTTGCAGAATCCACGAGAACAGTGTTAGCAAACTGTTCCAAGAAGGGAAGGGTGGAACTCTGTGTGATGAAGTCACACATCAGAAAGCAATCTCTCAGAAAAGTTTCTCTGTAGTTATTATGTGAAGGACATTTCCTTTTTCACCATGGGCCCCTACGGGCTACCAATATCACTTTCCAGATTACCACGAAAAGAGTGTTAGCAAACTGCTTCTTGAGGCATAGGTTGTAAATCTGTGAGATGAATTCACAGATCAGAAAGAAGTTTCTCAGAAAGCTTCTTTCACGTTTTGAACGGATGAAATTTCCTTTATTCAGCCTAGGCCTCAATGCGATCCAAGGAAGCCCTTCTCAGCTTCCTCAAAGACAGTGTGTAATGGACTGCTCCACGAAACATAAGTGTAACTCTGTGAGATGAATTCACACATCACCAAGAAGTTTCTAAGAAAGCTTCTTTCTAGTTTTCATCTGTGGATATTCCTTGTCACCGTCAGGTTCATTGCGCTATGAAATACCAAATTGCAGATTTCCAGAAAACTGTGTTAACAAACTGATCACTGAAGAGAAACGTGTAACTCTGTGAAGTTGCATTCACACATGGCAATGCAGTTTCTCAGAAAGCTTCTCTTTAGTTGTTATGTGAGGATAATTCCGTTTTCACCCTAGCCCTCAATGAGCTCCCAAATATACCTTTGCAGAATCCACGAGAACAGTGTTAGCAAACTGTTCCAAGAAGGGAAGGGTGGAACTCTGTGTGATGAAGTCACACATCAGAAAGCAAATCTCTCAGAAAGTTTCTCTGTAGTTATGATGTGAGGACATTCCTTTTCACCATGGGCTCCTATGGGCTAACCAAATATCACTTTCCAGATTCCACGAAAAAAGGTTAGCAACTGCTTCTTGAGGCAATAGGTTGTAACTCTGTGAGATGAATTCACAGATCAGAAAGAAGTTTCTCAGAAAGCTTCTTTCACGTTTTGAACGGATGAAATTCCTTTATCAGCGTAGGCCTCAATGCGATCCAAGGAAGCCCTTCTCAGCTTCCTCAAAGACAGTGTTAATGGACTGCTCCACGAAACATAAGTGTAACTCTGTGAGATGAATTCACACATCACCAAGAAGTTTCTAAGAAAGCTTCTTCTAGTTTTCATCTGTGGATATTTCCTTTGTCACCGTAGGTTCATTGCGCTATGAAATACCAAATTGCAGATTTCCAGAAAACTGTGTTAACAAACTGATCACTGAAGAGAAACGTGTAACTCTGTGAGTTGCATTCACACATGGCAATGCAGTTTCTCAGAAAGCTTCTCTTTAGTTGTTATGTGAGGATAATTCCTTTTTCACCCTAGCCCTCAATGAGCTCCCAAATATACCTTTGCAGAATCCACGAGAACAGTGTTAGCAAACTGTTCCAAGAAGGGAAGGGTGGAACTCTGTGTGATGAAGTCACACATCAGAAAGCAATCTCTCAGAAAGTTTCTCTGTAGTTATTATGTGAGGACATTTCCTTTTTCACCATGGGCCCCTATGGGCTACCAAATATCACTTTCCAGATTCCACGAAAAAGTGTTAGCAAACTGCTTCTTGAGGCATAGGTTGTAACTCTGTGAGATGAATTCACAGATCAGAAAGAAGTTTCTCAGAAAGCTTCTTTCACGTTTTGAACGGATGAAATTTCCTTTATCAGCGTAGGCCTCAATGCGATCCAAGGAAGCCCTTCTCAGCTTCCTCAAAGACAGTGTTAATGGACTGCTCCACAAAATAAGTGTAACTCTGTGAGATGAATTCACACATCACCAAGAAGTTTCTAAGAAAGCTTCTTTCAGTTTTCATCTGTGGATATTTCCTTTGTCACCGTAAGGTTCATTGCGCTATGAAATACCAAATTGCAGATTTCCAGAAAACTGTGTTAACAAACTGATCACTGAAGAGAAACGTGTAACTCTGTGAGTTGCATTCACACATGGCAATGCAGTTTCTCAGAAAGCTTCTCTTTAGTTGTTATGTGAGGATAATTCCTTTTTCACCCTAGCCCTCAATGAGCTCCCAAATATACCTTTGCAGAATCCACGAGAACAGTGTTAGCAAACTGTTCCAAGAAGGGAAGGGGGAACTCTGTGTGATGAAGTCACACATCAGAAAGCAATCTCTCAGAAAGTTTCTCTGTAGTTATTATGTGAGGACATTTCCTTTTTCACCTGGGCCCCTATGGGCTACCAAATATCACTTTCCAGATTCCACGAAAAGGTGTTAGCAAACTGCTTCTTGAGGCATAGGTTGTAACTCTGTGAGATGAATTCACAGATCAGAAAGAAGTTTCTCAGAAAGCTTCTTTCACGTTTTGAACGGATGAAATTTCCTTTATCAGCGTAGGCCTCAATGCGATCCAAGGAAGCCCTTCTCAGCTTCCTCAAAGACAGTGTTAATGGACTGCTCCACGAAACATAAGTGTAACTCTGTGAGATGAATTCACACATCACCAAGAAGTTTCTAAGAAAGCTTCGTTCTAGTTTTCATCTGTGGATATTTCCTTTGTCACCGTAAGTTCATTGCGCTATGAAATACCAAATTGCAGATTTCCAGAAAACTGTGTTAACAAACTGATCACTGAAGAGAAACGTGTAACTCTGTGAGTTGCATTCACACATGGCAATGCAGTTTCTCAGAAAGCTTCTCTTTAGTTGTTATGTGAGGATAATTCCTTTTCACCCTAGCCCTCAATGAGCTCCCAAATATACCTTTGCAGAATCCACGAGAACAGTGTTAGCAAACTGTTCCAAGAAGGGAAGGGTGGAACTCTGTGTGATGAAGTCACACATCAGAAAGCAATCTCTCAGAAAGTTTCTCTGTAGTTATTATGTGAGGACATTTCCTTTTTCACCATGGGCCCCTATGGGCTACCAAATATCACTTTCCAGATTCCACGAAAAGAGTGTTAGCAAACTGCTTCTTGAGGCATAGGTTGTAACTCTGTGAGATGAATTCACAGATCAGAAAGAAGTTTCTCAGAAAGCTTCTTTCACGTTTTGAACGGATGAAATTTCCTTTATCAGCGTAGGCCTCAATGCGATCCAAGGAAGCCCTTCTCAGCTTCCTCAAAGACAGTGTTAATGGACTGCTCCACGAAACATAAGTGTAACTCTGTGAGATGAATTCACACATCACCAAGAAGTTTCTAAGAAAGCTTCTTTCCAGTTTTCATCTGTGGATATTTCCTTTGTCACCGTCAGGTTCATTGCGCTATGAAATACCAAATTGCAGATTTCCAGAAAACTGTGTTAACAAATCACTGAAGAGAAACGTGTAACTCTGTGAGTTGCATTCACACATGGCAATGCAGTTTCTCAGAAAGCTTCTCTTTAGTTGTTATGTGAGGATAATTCCTTTTTCACCCTAGCCCTCAATGAGCTCCCAAATATACCTTTGCAGAATCCACGAGAACAGTGTTAGCAAACTGTTCCAAGAAGGGAAGGGTGGAACTCTGTGTGATGAAGTCACACATCAGAAAGCAATCTCTCAGAAAGTTTCTCTGTGTTATTATGTGAGGACATTTCCTTTTTCACCATGGGCCCTATGGGCTACCAAATATCACTTTCCAGATTCCACGAAAGAGTGTTAGCAAACTGCTTCTTGAGGCATAGGTTGTAACTCTGTGAGATGAATTCACAGATCAGAAAGAAGTTTCTCAGAAAGCTTCTTTCACGTTTTGAACGGATGAAATTTCCTTTACAGGTAGGCCTCAATGCGATCCAAGGAAGCCCTTCTCAGCTTCCTCAAAGACAGTGTTAATGGACTGCTCCACGAAACATAAGTGTAACTCTGTGAGATGAATTCACACATCACCAAGAAGTTTCTAAGAAAGCTTCTTTAGTTTTCATCTGTGGATATTTCCTTTGTCACCGTAAGGTTCATTGCGCTATGAAATACCAAATTGCAGATTTCCAGAAAACTGTGTTAACAAACTGATCACTGAAGAGAAACGTGTAACTCTGTGAGTTGCATTCACACATGGCAATGCAGTTTCTCAGAAAGCTTCTCTTTAGTTTTTGTGAGGATAATTCCTTTTTCACCTAGCCCTCAATGAGCTCCCAAATATACCTTTGCAGAATCCACGAGAACAGTGTTAGCAAACTGTTCCAAGAAGGGAAGGGTGGAACTCTGTGTGATGAAGTCACACATCAGAAAGCAATCTCTCAGAAAGTTTCTCTGTAGTTATTATGCGAGGACATTTCCTTTTTCACCATGGGCCCTAGGGCTACCAAATATCACTTTCCAGATTCCACGAAAAGAGTGTTAGCAAACTGCTTCTTGAGGCATAGGTTGTAATCTGTGATATGAATTCACAGATCAGAAAGAAGTTTCTCAGAATCTTCTTCACGTTTTAACGGATGAAACTTCCTTTATCAGCGTAGGCCTCAATGCGATCCAAGGAAGCCCTTCTCAGCTTCCTCAAAGACAGTGTTAATGGACTGCTCCACGAAACATAAGTGTAACTCTGTGAGATGAATTCACACATCAGCAAGAAGTTTCTCAGAAAGCTTCTTTCACGTGTTGAACGGATGAAATATCCTTTATCAGGGTAGGTCTCAATGCGATCCAAGGAAGCCCTTCTGAGCTTCCTCAAAGACAGTGTTAATGGACTGCCCCACGAAACATAAGTGTAACTCTGTGAGATAAATTCACATATCACCAAGAAGTTTCTAAGAAAGCTTCTTTCCAGTTTTCTTCTGTGGATATTTCCTTTGTCACCGTAAGGTTCATTGCGCTATGAAATACCAAATTGCAGATTTCCAGAAAACTGTGTTAACAAACTGATCACTGAAGCGAAACGTGTAACTCTCTCAGTTGCATTCACACATGGCAATGCGGTTCTCGGAAAGCTTCTCATTAGTAATTATGTGAGGAATTCCTTTTTAATCTTAGCCCTCAATGAG
>NW_022144529.1:0-27491 GCF_007565055.1 Rhinopithecus roxellana
ATGATAGACATCTGCACGTTTGTAGTCATGATGTGGTGCAGGTTACTGGGATGGCCCTGAAAGAAAGAAGATAGAATGTTATTTTCACATGTTTGGTCTTAGCCATTGCCTCTAGGAAGTCACCTGCCTCCAAATGTGGGTCAGGTTTTTCTTTTAGATAGTGAGCATCCCAAGGGAAAGGGCTAAGGACATTTAGCTTGAGCTACTTTTACATGCCATACTGTATAATGAACTGTGCTAATAGGCATGTGAGAAGTATGAGGACCCCAACAACTGCTGCAGGCCCAAATAATAACAGATAACATCCTTTGATATCTACTTTTAGAAACTCTCATCTGTGATATTACCTTTCACACTTTTTTTTCTGTCCTGGCCAAATGCTTATTTTTTCCCATTCTCACAATTTCCTTCACATACCACCGCATTCATCCATTCTTTAAGTTTTGTCGTTTCTAAGTAAATGTCAGTTAGCATCCAACAGGTGCTACCAGTTCTTCAGCTCAACCCTGAAATGTCCCTTACTCACATTCTCCCAAACCACAGAGAACAGTGCTTCTCAGCTCAGGGTTCTGGTACTTCTGAGAGTACTCAGCAGTATGACAAAAGGAAAAAACACAGTACACCTCTTTGGAATATAAATTTTTCTTGAAAACGTGAAGGGAAAGTTTTTAGATTTAGTTTTTTTCCCCAGATAAAAATTTTAAATATTTAATTAATCAAGTACACAGCAGAATAGGATACCAAAATTTCACAAAAAAACCTTAAAACAGAAGACTTCAAAATAAATGTTCGCAACTAAGGCCAGGTGCAGTGGCGCATGCCTGTAACCCTAGCACTTTGGGAGGCCACAGCGGGTGGATCATTTGAGGTCAGGAGTTGGAGAGCAGCCTGGCCAACATGGTGAAACCCCGTTTCTATTAAAATAAAAAAACTAGCCAGGCGTGGTGGCGCACGCTTGTAATCTCAGCTACTCGGGAGGCTGAGACAAGAGAATCGCTTGAACATGGGACGTGGAGGTTGCAGTGAGCCAAGATCGCACCACTGGGTGACAGCGTAAGACTCTGCCCCCTTTCCAAAAAAAAAAAAAAAAAAAAAAGTTTGCAACTAGAGCACTGTTTGAGGTAACCTACCAGTACCCCAAAAGATGCACATCTGCTCTCCTCAGAGAAACCACAGAGAAGCACTGTCCACCACTACCCCTGGGAGGCTGTTCTTGACGCTAAAACCAAACACAAACCACACTCCGGACTCAAGGACACGGGCTGTTTTATCCAGATTTATATATCACACTGAGGGTCGAATCAAGCAGCTAGTAGCTGCTCAACAAATTCTAGCTAAATGACCACTATGGATACTGGCTTCTACTCCCTACAGTTATCCTTCTCTCTCAAACCTACTACCTTCCCTTGCGGGTATCAGTGAGTGTTTCATTTTTTTATTACCGTACCTAATGTACTGCTAGCATTCAATAAATCATGATCAATAGTTTGGCATTTCAGTTGAAAATCAGCAAATTAAAAGGAAGAAAAACCTGTTGTCCACTGATTGTTGCCACAGGAATGGCTGAAGCTTGAGGGATGCTACTCTCCATGGTAACGGTAACCTGCCCTGGAACCTTGGGGGGAAGCGACAGGGTAGAAGGTGGAGCAGGAGCAATGGGACGGCTAGGCATGGTAGGCTTCGGGGCGGCTGCAACAGAAAACCACACAAAACATATCAATGGCCTCATACTGGTGATGCGTCTCAATCCAGAATTAAGAGTACACAAATCGAACCTGGAGAGTACCAGGAAACATGCCATAAGCTTTACACATTTTATCTATTAGCATCACAGTGTTTCCATTGAAGTACTAGCATTTCTATTTCACAGATAAAGAAACATACAAAGCAAGGCTAACTGACTTGCTCAAAGCCACACACACAGTAAGAAGAAGAACTGGGAACAAAGCCCAGAGCTGTATGGCTCACAGCCCACACCCTTTCTTCTACATGATGCCACCTCCCAAGTTTGGGTGGATTGAACAAAACTCCCAGTAACTGAAACAGAACCCCCAGGTAACACACAGGCAATATTCTCAGAAACCCCCAAATTAACCAGTTGCTAAAACAGACCTTAGGGAAGAGTGCTACTCCAGTTGGTCCCATGATACTGGGTTATCAGAACTTACAACATCACTGTCAGCCGGGCGCGGTGGCTCACACCTGTCATCCCAGCACTCTGGGAAGCTAAGGTGGGCAGATCACTTGAGGCCAGGAGTTTGAGACCAGCCTGGCCAACATGGTGACATCCCGTCTCTACTAAAAATACAAAAATTAGCCAGGCGTGGTGGCATGTGCCTGTAATCCCAGCTACTTGGGAGGCTGAGGCGGGAGAACTGCTTGAACCTTGGAGGTGGAGGTTGCAGTGAGCAAAGATTGCACCACTGCACTCCAGCCTGGATGACAGAGAAAGACTCCGTCTCAAAAAAAAAAAAAAAAATTAGTGTCATTAAGCCCCCACTGCTAAATCTGACTGGCTTAAAAAAAAAAAAAAAGAGGGTTCCCTTATCTAACTTAACATGCCCATAAGTTGAATAATATCAGTATCAAAATGGATAACAGCAAAGATTCTGTGATGCCAACTGCCCAGCAGCACAAGACGAGGCACTGCAGAAAATCAGGGCTGAGTTACAGAGAGGTGCTGAACTCATAGGTCATAAAGAAACAATGAAATACGATCCTAAGATACAGCCTAAGATTTTGTACAAATTGTTATAAAGATTAGCCAGTCTTGAGCTCTGGTTCAGTGTGAAGTTTTAACCCTCTCCATTACCTTCATAAGTCCCTCCGAAAATGAAAGTGGCACTGCTGGCGTCAGGTGTGCTGGCGGGGCTGTCACTGCAACAGGTGTGGCTGATGCGACAGCATGGTGTGTAGACAACATCTGCACCTGTGGATAGGGCCTTACCACAACAGGCTCTTGCTTCTCCTCTCGGGACTGGAGGGAGCTGCTGGAACTCATGTGCTCCCTGGCACTGACTTCAGAATCTCGACCAGATTCATCATTGACTAGTAAAGACATTAAAAGTGAGACAGTATGTCACAGTCTCCCAATGTAAGATAGCGGCACAAACAAGAGTGGCACCTGAAGTTAAACCTCAGGATTGACACAGTGGTCACTTCCTTGTGATGTTTTCTTAACAGGGTCAATTTGGGCACTGGATTCTCCTGATGGACATCAGACAGAAGAGCCACAACTGTGGAATGTAGAATTTATTCTGGATATTGTAGCCTGATGAATAAACTACCTGAAAATCATCTAAAATGAGCTGAAATAGTTAAAAGTACAATACAGAACATAAGACAATTTCATTTAAAACATCTTCTTAAAAAGTTATAAAAGCCTGACATTAAAAAGATCTGGCCAACATGGCAAAACTCTAACTCTACTAAAAATACAAAAAACAAAACAAAAAAAAAAACACAAAAAAACACCTTTTTTTGTAATCCCAGCTACTTGGGAGGCTAAGGTGGGAGGATCGCCTGAGCCCAAAACGCAGAGGTTGCAGTGAGCCAAGATTGCGTCACTGCACCCTGCACTCTAGCCTGGGCGAGAGAGGAAGACTCTGTCTCCAAAACAAACAAAACAGAAAAAGTATGGCTAGCGCAGTGGCTTGCATCTGCAATCCTAGCATTTTCAGAGGCCAAGGCAAGCAGATCCTTTGAACCCAGGAGTTCAAGACCAGCCTTGGCAACACAATAAGACTCCATCTCTGTAAAAAATATAAAAATTAAATGGGCACGGAGGCATGCACCCATAATCCCAGCTATGCTGGAGGCAGAGGGAGGAGGATTACTTAACCCTGGGAGGTCAAGGCTGCAGTAAGCCAAGCCATGATTGTGCCATTGCACTCCAGCTTGGATGACACAGTGAGACTCTGCCTCAAAAAAAAAAAAAAAAAAAAAAAAAAGGTGGTGGCGGGCTGGGCACGGCAGCTCACGCCTGTAATCCTAGTACTTTGGAAAGCCAATAGGGGCGGATCATTTGAGGTCAGGAGTTCCAGACCAGTCTGATCAACATGGTGAAACCCCGTCTCTACTAAAAATATAAAAAAATGAGCCAGGCGTGGTGACACACACCTATAACCTTAGCTACTCGGGAAGACGAGGCAAGAGAATCGCTTGAACCCAGGAGACGGGAGGTTGCAGTGAGCCGAGATTGCACTACTGCACTCCAGCCTGGGTAACAGAGTGAGACTCCGTCTCAAAAAAAGAAAAAATTAAAAAAAAAGATATTTTAAGTACAGTTCCTAACTTTAAGAACATACAGTTTTTCAAAACTGAAGGACAGAGATAGGAGACATATTTTCCACTGTATGCTCTTTTTCTTTTGGTGTTTTGGACTACCAGAAGACATAATATATTAAACAGTTTTTTTTTAATTTAAAAAAATTTTTTTGAGACAAGGTCTCACTCTGTCTTCCAGGCTGGAACATAGTAGATATCAGCTCACTGCAGCTTCAAACTCCTGGACTCAAGTGATCTTCTGCCTCAGCTGCCCAAGCAGCTAAGACTACAGGCACACACCACTACCCCTGGCTAATTCTTTTATTCTTTTATGAAGACAAAGTTCCACTGTGCTGCCCAGTCTGGTCTTGAATACCTGGGATCAAGTGTTCCTCCCACCTCTGGCTTCCCAAAGTGCTGAGATTACAAGTGTGAGCCACTGCACCTAGCCTATTTAAAAATTAAATATTTAAAAATTAAGTGGAGGCTGGGCGTGGTGGCACACGCCTGTAATCCCAGTACCTTGGGAGGCCAAGGCGGGGAGATCATTTGAGGTCAGGAGTTCGAGATCATCCTGGCCAACATGGTGAAACCCTGGCTCTACTAAAAATACAACAAATAGCCAGGCGTGGCAGTGCACACCTGTAATCCCAGATACTCAGGAGGCTGAGGCCCGAGAATCGCTAGAGCCTGGGAGGCGGAGGTTGAGGGATCCCGCCACCGCACTCCAGCCTGGGGGACAAGAGCAAGACTCTGCGTCAAAAAAAAAAATGAAGTGGAAAAATATCAGAAAACAATACTAATGTAATAAAGGAAGAGCTTGTGAAAATATTAACTCATATTTGTCTATAATTTTTCCAAAATATTAATATTCTTTTTTTTCTGAGCATAAAGATATGTACTTATGTAGAGAATGCAGATTATTTGGAGTACCATAAACAAAGTAAAGTTGTCCCCAAACTTACCCCACAAAGGCACCAACACTTAAAAGTTTTGGTGACAGTTCTCGTCTCTTTTAAATTTTGGGTGGGTTTTTATTCATTTGACTTTTTTTCCTTGAAGTATGATCTTCATAAAGGTAAGTGCACAAACGTTAGTTATGCAGCTCAATGGACTTTCATAAACTGAATAAACCTGAGTAAATAGCACCCCGCTCGAGATAGAAAACATTATTGGTCTCCCCGAGACCCTTAGTTTGGCCCTATTCTAGCCACCATCCTCCCAAGGAAAGCAATCTTCTACCTTGTAACACTATAGATTAGTATTGTCTGTTTTTGAACTTGATACAAACAGACTCATAACAAATACACCCTATTGTGCTTTGCCTCTTTAACTTACAGGTATGAGATTCATCCATGTTAGTGTACAAAGCTGTAGCTCTTTCATTCTCAAGGCTGTATATAGTATGACATGTAAGCAACGTACAAATGATCCATTTTACTCTTAAGAGGCACTTCACATAGTTTTCAGTTTTTTCCTATTTTGAATAGTGCTAGTAATGTTCCTGTACATGTCTTCCGGTAAACATATGTATCACTTCTACTCAACATATACCTAGGAGTGGAACGACTGAGTAGAGAATACTGCATGATTTTTCAAAGGTGAAACGGGGATGGGCACAGTGGCTCCTGCCTATAATCTTAGCACTTTGGGAGGCCAAGGCAGGTGGATTACCTGAGGTCAGGAGTTCAAGACCATCATCCAAGATGGTGAAACCCCGTCTCTACAAAAATACAAAAATTAGCTGGGCATGATGGTGGTTGCCTGTAATCCCACCTACTCAGGAGGCTGAAGCGGAAGAATCGCTTGAACCCAGGAGGCAGAGGTTGCAGTGAGCCAAGATTATGCACCCCAGCCTGGGCAACAGAGCAAGACTCCGTCTCAAAAAAAAAAAAAAAGAAAAGGTGAAATGGGATTCTATTGTATAGATGTACTATAGCTTTTAAAATCACTGTATCATTGATGGGCTTTTAGGTTATTTCCAAATTTTTGCTTTTATCAACAATCTTGTCCAGAGATCTCTTCAGGAAAAAATTTCTGAAAGTACAAGTGCTGGATGAAAAGACTGATGAGGCCGGGCGCGATGGCGCAAGCCCGTAATCCCAGCACTTTGGGAGGCCGAGGCGGGCGGATCGCAAGGTCAGGAGTTTGAGACCAACCTGGCCAACATGGTGAAACCCTGTCTCTACTAAAAATACAAAAATTAGCTGGGTGTGGTGGTGGGCGCCTATAGTCCCAGCTAATTAGGAGGCTGAGGCAGGAGAATTGCTTGAACCCAGGAGGTGGAGGTTGCAGTGAGCCAAGATTGCACCACTGCACTGCAGCCTGGGTGACACAGCGAGACTCCATCTCCAAAAAAAAAAAAAAACCGAGAGGAAAGAAAAGACTGATATACATTTTCTTTTTCGCTATATTTTGACTTTTCTCCCAGGTTATTCAGAATTTTAAAAATTTTGATCTATAAAACCTCTTCATTGGGGAATAAATTACATAGAATAACACCACTGTTTTACAAGAAAAGTTTGGTAATTTTTCTACAAATATCCTCAGTAACACCAAAGAGGAGAATGGTTGGGTCAAATGGTAAGTATGTATTTAACTTTGCCAAAGTAATTTCCAAAGCGACTGTAGCACTGTCTGTTCCCATTAGCAGTGTACGAGAGTTCCAGCTGCTCCTCTTCCTTATTCACGTTTGATATACAGCCATTCTAGTGGGTTGCAGTGTGTCTCCCTGTAGTTTTAATTAGCATTCCCATGACGACTAGTAATGTTGAACATCTTTTTATGTGATCACAGCCCATTCATATATATCTTCTTTAGTGAAGTGCATGTTTATCTTTCATCCACTTTAATCAATTAGCTTTACTGAGGTACAATTTACACATAAAATTCACTAATTCTTTGTGTAACGAGATAAATGTTCGCAAAAGTATACAATGGTATAACACAATCATGACACAGATCATTTCCTGTTACTTCCATAAGTTCATTCACACCCCTTTGTAGTCAATTCCCTCTCTGCCACCTCTATTCCCCAGAAACCACTGATCTGCTTTCTGTCACTATGGTATAATCTTTTCTGGAATTTCATCGAACACAATCATACCATCTGGAGTCCTATGTATCTGGATTCTCTCCTTAGCGTAACGTTACTGAGGTTTATCCATAATGTTGTGTGTATCGGTAGTCTGGTCCTTTCTATTGCCAAGTAGTATTCCACTGCGTGGATGGATACACAACAATTTGCTCATCCAGTCACCATCTGATACGCATTTGGTGAGATCCCTGTTTTGGCTATTATGAATACAGTGTCTATGAACATGTGAGTATAAGTCCTTGTATGAACACACGTTTTCATTTACTTTTGATAAACCCCCAGGGAATGAGATTGCTCAGTGCTGTGGTAAGTGTATATTTAATTGTATAAGACATTGCCAAACTGTTTCTCGAAGTGGCTTGCCATTTTGCATTCCCAATAGAGCATGAGTTCTATTTGTGCCACAACCATACCAACGGGTGGTATTGTCAGTCTCTGTAATTTCGGTCTTTCTACTGGATGTGTAGTAGTTTCTCAGCAGTTTTAAATTGCACTGCCCGGAGGATTAATAATGGTGAGCATCTTCTCATGTGCTTCTTTGGCACTTATCTAGCTCTTCTGGTGAAGTATCTACTCAAATATTTTCCCATTTAAAAAAAATCAGGTTGTCTGTCTTTCACTACTGAGTTATGAGTTCCTGTTTTTTTTTTTTCCTGAAGACAGGATCTCACTCCGTCACCCAGGCTGGGGTGCAGTAGTAAGAGCTCAGGTCACTGCAACCTCCGCTTCCCAGGCTCAAGTGATCTTCCTGCCTCAGCCTGTCAAGTAGCTGGGACCATAGGCATGAGCCACCATACCTGGCTATTTCTTTTTTTTTTTGAGACAGAGTCTTGCTCTGTTGCCCAGGCTGAAGTGCAGTCGTGCGATCTTGACTCACTGCAACCTCCGTCTCCCAGGTTCAAGTGATTGTCCTGTCTCAGCCTCCCGAGTAGCTGGAATTACAGGCACCCACCACTACGCCCAGCTAATTTTTGTATTTTTAGTAGAGACAGGTTTCACCATGTTGGCCAAGTTGGTCTTGAACTCCTGGCCTCAGTGATCTACCCATCTCAGCCTCCCAAAGTGCTAGGATTACAGGCATGAGCCACTGTAAAATTAGCCTGGCCCCAGCTAATTTTTGTATTTTTTGTAGAAATGGGGATTTGCCATGTTGCCCGGGCTTATCTCGAACTCCTGAGCTTGAAGCGATCCACCTGCCTCGGACTTCCATGTTGCTGGGATAACAGGCATGAGCCACTGTGCCCGGCCTTTATCCTCCCACAATGTTGTTGGGATCTTCCAGCACTACTTTACTGAAAAGACTTATAGGGCACGGTGGCTCATGCCTGTAATCCCAGCACTTTGGGAGGCCAAGACGGGTGGATCACAAGGTCAGGAGATGGAGACCATCCTGGCTAACACAGTGAAACCCCGTCTCTACTAATGATACAAAAAAGAAAAAAAAAAATTACTCAGGCATGGTGGCGCATGTCTGTAATCCCAGCTACTCAGAGGCTGAGGCACGAGAATCGCTTAAACCCAGGAGGCAGAGACCGCAGGGACCTGAGATAGAGCTGCTGTACTCCAGCCTGGGTCACAGAGTGACACTCTGTCTCAAAAAAATAAAATAAAATAAAATAAAATAAAATAAAAAAATAAAAAATAAGCTGGGGAGCCCAAAAGATCAAGGCTGCCGTGAGCTGTGATTAGGCCACTGTACTCCCGCTTGAATGACAGCGTGAGACCCTGTTGCAAAAAAAAAAAAAAAAAAGCCTCAGCTACTGGTTTAAGCAATGAGTAGACAGTGGTATCATTTACCATAAGGAACACCAGAATCGAGTGGTGAAGAGAAAGGAATAGAAAATAGTTTATTTCACTTTGTAATGTCATATATTTACTTAATACGTAGAGAAAAAGAGTATTTTAAGGAATTCCTCAACTTCAGCACTGCTGACTAGACTGGATACTTCTCTGTTGTGGGGGGCTTCCCATTATCTTGTAGGATGTTAAGCAGTATCCCTGGCCTCTACCTATCAGATGCCAATAGCACTGTTTAGTTGTGACAACCAAACTGTCTTTAGATATTGCCAAGTATTCCCCTGGAGGAAAAACCACCTCTCCAAACACCTGTCACTGAGAACCACTGATTTCTACCACTCAAAGGGCACAAGACGAAAAGCCAAGTTTTATCTATGTGCATACAATCAGCCCTCTGTATCCATGGGTTCCCTGATGTGAATTCAACCAACTTTGGATGTTAAATATTCAGGGGGAAAAAAAATATGGTTGCATCTGTACTAAGCACATACAGACTTTTTTGTCTTCTCATTGTTCTCTTAGCAATATAGTATAACAACTATCTACATACTATTTACGTTGTAGTAGGCATTACAAGTAATCTAGAGATGATTTAAAGTATACTGGAGGATAGATACAGGTAATATCTATACATACACTATACCATTTTACACCACAAAGTGGAGCATCATGGATTTTGGTATCTGAGGTGGGTCCTGGAACCAATCCCCCACAGACACCACAGGGAAACCGCATATCCTTTGTTTTCCACTTCTTTTCCTTGATAATAAACTCCTAAAAGGCACGATCTGTTCCTTAAACTCTGGGCTCCCTCACAGCACTAATGCTATACTCCTGGACATTAATTAAACACGAATATATTAATGCATTTCAAAAACAGTTCTTACAGGCACGCTTTGCTGTAAGTTGCACGTGTACTCTATATGAATGAAGTGGTTAAAACAGGAAGAAAAAAAGCCTTGTTTAAATTAGAATAGTAACATACCCTTCCTTCAAATTCAAGAAATAAGAATTTACTAAAATCCTAGAAGGAATCTGCTAATGTTTAAGTTAGAAAACTGGCAATATTCTTAAAGTTGGAAGAAATAGATTAGAATATTACATATCTTACCTGTAGCCGCTGGGCTTATCAATCCAGCAGTACCACTGTTTGCAATCTGAGAAGGGGCCTGGCTCAGCCCAGTAGAAGGGGCTCCTAATCGAGGAAACTGTTGAGAACTCATTTCCACCTGTAGTACATACAGTTACATGGTTATTACTAGATTCTGAGATCTGAATCAATACTGAGAAATTAAAGCATCTTTAGTACCTATGGGATAGTCCCTTGGAAAAGCAAATGCTGCATCATTTATTTAAAAACAATAACTTGGGATCAATATAAATGCAGACATTATCTAAACTACCTAAGTTTTCTACCAATATCGTTTATACGGAGCTGGCGTGTACTATAACCCTCCATAAATACTTGTGGATTGCCATGCTAAAAAATCACCATTGAATCCTGTACAAGAGTCACATGACAGGTATTACCACAATGCATGTGTATTTCTCTGTGTAAAGTTTTATGGAAAATGGCATGTCTCTTCGAAACACTCAAACCTCACACCAAGGTGAACAGAACTGTAATTAGCATGTCATAGGAACATTCGGAGGAAGATACCCAGCCCTAAGAAAGGATCGGATATTTTACATTCAGACCCGATGCAAAAGGAATTCTCCAACGCTTTTCTGCAAAGGCCTCCATTTACGGATTTCCTTTTCTTCCCCTTTCATAGACCCCCCACAGAGCCAGAGAACCCTACACCTTCTCCATCTTCCCTAAAATCGTCCCCCACTTTTCCCCCAGGAGCCAAGCGATCTCCCCTGATTCGCCCGCAACCCCACCCCACCGCGAAGCCCCCGCTGAGATGGGAGGATGCCGATTTCCAGACACCTCGGAATGCGAGACCCCCGTCTCCGGGGTAGGGGTGCGGACTGGCGTTCTGGGGACCCGACCACAAGGCGAGCACTGTGGCTCTTTACCTGTAGCCGCCGCCCGCCGCCCGCACCGCCCGCTTCTATCTCGCCGGCCTGGGGGTGCCGCGGAGGGCCCATCTCGGCGGCGGCGATTCGCTCGGGGGGCGCGCGGAGGGATCGCGGCGGCGGCGCCCGGGGCCCGCCGCTGTCCAGCCCCGCTGGCCCCACTCACCCCCAACACCCGGCCGCCGCGGTGCTCGCAGTCCTCTTCCCCCGAACCTGCCCCTGCCTCCCCCGCCCGCCCATTGGCCCCACGCCCGGCGCGTCAGTGGAGGCCCAGGACCAATCCACAGCGACCTACACGTTCAGGACCCGCCCCACCCTCCCGCCGACCGCCAGCCAATCAGGCGCGAGCCTGGCCGGGGCAGCCCAAACCCCTCGAGGCTGAACCAATGGCAGAAGAAGATAGGCGCCCCCGGCGAGGGGGGCCGGGAGCGGGGAGGCCCCGCCTCGGCCAGGGTCTGAAAGCGGCGGGCGCAGGGCCCGGATGTGGAGAGTCACTTAAACTGCTCCAGGAGCCAAACTCCCTGGGCCGCCCGCCCGCCCGCCCGCGCTCCCCCGACCGCTCTGCTTCCCGCCAAGGCCCCACGTCCGCCACGCCCCCACGCCCGGGTCAGCCCACCCCTCCCGGTGCCTCTCCCTTCCTCGCCACAGGACACCCAGCCCCTGTCGCCGGCCCAACTGCCGTGCCCAGCTCGCCAAAGAGCCGCGGTCCGAGCCGCAGGAGACGAGGATCCTCTGCCCTTCCCCGGGGACGCGCAACGGGACGGACGCTGCAGCCCGGCTCGGCCGTCCCGCCCCCTCGTCTCCTCCCCTTCCCTCCAGGCGCCAGTCCCGCCATTACCTGGGTGCTGCGCCGAGTGGCCGCCGCGCCGCCTTCAGCTCGCTCCCGCGCGCTCTCTGTCTGCGGGGCCGACGTCCCCAGGTTCCGGACCCGCAGCCACCGCCGGGGAGCTAGCACTCTGCCCCCTACCCCTCACTCCAGCGCCGCTGCTTCCGCCGCCGCAACGAGCCTCCCGTCTATTGGCTGTTGCAGGCCCCGCCCCCTGCCGAGTCAGCCAGTCGCCGGTGGTCGTGAGCGGGGAGAGCGGACGGGCCCGCCCCTCGGAGCCGCGGCGTCCTCTGGGAATGTAGTCGCGGGAGCCAGGAGGGCGGGCCGCGAAGGAGGCGGAGAGGGCCGGGGCGGGGCCGCAGGCGACCCGGCCTGGGCAACACACCCCTTTGCCGTCTGAGGTCGGTTCTGTCTTTTCTCTTGGCTGAGAAGACAGTGGATCCCACCCTGTGTCTCAACCTGAGGGCACTAGGTTTCATTTTCCCCGCGGGGAGGCGCGGCGCGGGAAAGGGTCATGGAGGCCAACTGCGGCGGCCAAGGGATCCGCGGGCCGGACCAGGTGTCGTGACGGTGTCCGCCTCCCTACGCCGCGAGTGGGACTCGGTGTCCCCACCGGGGACCGCGGTCGGCACAGCCTACGCGCGGCGGGAGCCGCCAGGCGCGGCACGGGCGCGGCTCTGTGAAAGCAGGCCGGCAGGATGCAGGATTCCGGGCGGCCGGGGCGCACCTGCGCGCACTTTCCAGTTTATGAAGGCGCTGAAGGGGGGCAGTTTTATTTTGTCACTTTGTTTAGGGTTCAGGGTTGGAGTTTATGCGCCTGTAGAAGACATAGCCATATCTTTTGAGGCCACATTTGCATCTGATAAGAGATTAAGTCTCCCTCTTCCCTTACCAGATGGTAGTTTAGGCCTGGAGTTTTGTGATTAGTTAGAAAATAAATGGGGGCCGGGCGCGGTGGCTCAAGCCTGTAATCCCAGCACTTTGGGAGGCCGAGACGGGCGGATCACGAGGTCAGGAGATCGAGACCATCCTGGCTAACCCGGTGAAACCCCCGTCTCTACTAAAAATACAAAAAAAAAAAAAAAAAAAAAAAAAAAAAACTAGCCGGGCGAGGTGGCGGGAGCCTGTAGTCCCAGCTACTCGGGAGGCTGAGGCAGGAGAATGGCGTCAACCCGGGAGGCGGAGCTTGCAGTGAGCTGAGATCCGGCCACTGCACTCCAGCCTGGGCGACAGAGCAAGACTCCGTCTCAAAAAAAAAAAAAAAAAAAAAGAAAGAAAATAAATGGGGCTCAAACCCCTCTCTTGCTATCATGCACAGCTGTGTAAGACAACTGTTTGGTTAGAAGAGAGTAGCTCCTGGCTATAGCCCAGGGATGAGTCTCAGATACTCCTCCTTTTCAAGCCACTTTCCTTTTCCACCTTCTTCCCTTCATTCTCAAACTTCTAAAGAGTGGCTGCTGTGATCGACTCCAGCCTCCTCTCTGCCTAGGCAGTCCTTACCCTTTTGGAGTTGCCACTCTTCTCAGACTGCTCCCCAAAAGTTGCCAACACCTACTCAACTTCAAACTCATCGGTCCTCGCTTAGATCTCATCTCGTTTAGCTTACTGACCAGTAGTAACTCCTCCTCATGTCTTCCCTTGGCCTCTAGAACCAGGGTGTCTCCTGCTTCTACTCCTATCTCAAGCTCCATTATACCTCCTCTTTCTCATAAATACAGCATTCTTCAGGGCTCCAACACTCAAATGCTATACTGCCTTCCTAAATGGTTTAATGTGTTTCCACAGTTTCAAATGTCTTCCTTTTTGTTTTTTGTGTTTTTTTGAGACAAGGTCTCAGTTCAGCCAAAGCTGAAGTCCAGTGGCGTGATCACGGCTCATTGCAGCCTCGACTTCCTGGGCTCAGCTAACTTATTGCCTCAGCCTCCTGAGTAGCCAGGACTGCAGGCGCATGCCACCACACCCTGCTAGTTAAATATAAATATAAATAAATATATATATATATATGGATATATATCCCGGGCATGTGGCTCACGCCTGTAATCCCAGCACTTTGGGAGGCCGAGGCAGGTGGATCACCTGAGGTCGGGAGTTTGAGACCAGCCTGACCAACATGGAGAAACCCCGTCTCTACTAAAAATACAAAAATAGCTGGGCATGGTGGCACATGCCTGTAATCCCAGCTACTCGGGAGGCTGAGACAGGAAAAATCGCTTGAACCCGGGAGGTGGAGGTGGCTGTGAGCTCAGATGGAGCCATTGCACTCCAGCCTGGGCAACAAGAGTGAAACTCTGTCTCAAAAACATATATATTATATATAATATATAATATATATGTTTTTGAGATGGAGTTGTATGTGTGTCTGTGTGTATATATATATAAGTGTATATATACGTGTGTGTGTATATATTATTATTATTATTTTTTTGTAGCGACAGGGTTCCACCATATGCCCAGGCTGGTCTGGAACTCCTGAGCTTAAGCGATTTGCCCACCTTGGCCTCCCAATGTGCTGGCATTATAGGCATGAGCCACTACACCCAGCCTCAGATATCTTTGAAAATGTGACCTGTGCGTAGGTGACCACTCTGAGTTGTATACCTGTATTTCCACCTCATGGGCCAATCCACACAGAAGTCTTACAAGCCCCTCAAAGTTAATGTATTGAACACCTTTATTGATTTGCCTCACCTATGTACTCCCCTTGATACCTGGGTTTACTTACTGGCATCACCAACCTTTCTGTCTTCGGCTTCATATATGTTGTTTCACACTCTTCCATCTCCCACAGCTGCCATATTACATTGATATGCACCTCTGCCTCCTTTCCTATTGTTTCCATAACTGTGGCTCAAGCTGTCACTATTTCTTATCTGAACTGCAGCAATGCTGCTGCCCCCACTGAAATCTCTTCCTACAGCCAATATGTCCTCCAGAATTCTTTTTCTAAATCACTAATCTGGATCTATCCTTCCCATCCACAGTGCTTCCGTATCTTCAGAATATATTCCAAATCCCTATGCCCAGTATCCAAAGGCCTTAATAATTTTGTCTTTCCTGCCTCTCCAAAAACTGGATACTCTGCCAACAACAGTTTCTACTAGTTATCTGCGCAGTTTGGCTTCCAGCATTTTGCTCTGGCCTGAAGTGCCTTCTGATAGGCTAGGACGCTCAGCAATCATCTAGAAGAGTTCTGCCAATTCTATAATGCTCAACCGGAAAGAAAATCGTTTCCCTTCTGCAAGAAGCCTTCCTCCAATTCCTCTCCTTTCCCCACCCTTTAGAATACTTCCATAGAACTTCCTCAGTACCTCTCTTACAGCACTGATCTGTGTCTGCCCATATTCCTCCTGGAGCAGGCGGAGAGAGAAGTTATTTGTCTTTATATCTCCTGTCAACAGGGTTTAGATCCAGGAAGCATTCAATAAATGTTTGCTAAATATAATCACAAATACATCAGTGCTACTATATGATTGAAATCGGAATTTTCCTCAGTTACTTGGGACAGTAGCTACGGCTTTATTCATCCACGTCTCTAGTCTCACACATAGTGGACACTTAAAGGAAAAACAGGTGCTTCACCCACCTTTTATCACTAAGGTTTAGAATTCCCATCAACTGAGGCTTGTTGTGCAGAAAACACACCTTGTGCCCCAGCCAGACTGAACCTTCCACGCTCCTCAAGTATTGAAGCAGCCCTATGCTGGTTTCAGGAGCTTATTAGTATTTGAAAATGGTTCTTGAAAATTGGCCAGGTGCGGTGGCTCACACCTGTAATCCCAGCACTTCGGGAGGCTGAGGCGAACGAATCACTTGAGGTCAGGAGTTCGAGACCAGCCGGTCTGACATGGTGAAAACCCCATCTCTACTAAAAGTACAAAAATTAGCTGGCTGTGGTGGCACATGCCTGTAATCCCAGCTACGTGGGAGGCTGAGGCAGGAGAATCATTTGAACTCAGGAGGTGGAGGTTGCAGTGAACCAAGATTGCGCCACTACACTCCAGCCTGGGCAACAGAGCAAGACTCAGTCTCAAAAAATATAAAAAAAAAAACCAGGCCGGGCGCGGTGGCTCAAGCCTGTAATCCCAGCACTTTGGGAGGCCGAGACGGGCGGATCACGAGGTCAGGAGATCGAGACCATCCTGGCTAACACGGTGAAACCCCGTCTCTACTAAAAATACAAAAAATTAGCCGGGCGAGGCGGCGGGCGCCTGTGGTCCCAGCTACTCAGGAGGCTGAGGCAGGAGAATGGCGTGAACCCGGGAGGCGGAGCTTGCAGTGAGCTGAGATCCGGCCACTGCACTCCAGCCTGGGCGACAGAGCAAGACTCTGTCTCAAAAAACAACAACAACAACAACAACAACAACAAAAAAACCAAAACTGTTGTCCACCGATGATCTTTTGAATAGATTAAGCAAAGATACAATAGGCATCATATCTGCTCAGTGATTTTCTAGAGAAAAGTAAATAACTACTGTTCTGACAAGAAAGCAGACAGGTTCTCCATGTGAGTGTTCTGTGGAAGTCAGGCAGATGTCAGCGAATGGTCCGTGAGACTTGGTGATGTGATTGAAACCACTTCTGCAAAATCACGACAGTGAGAGATATCTACATGGTTGACTTCATCTTACTTCTGACCTCCAAGCTGTCTTTGGTTATTCCTGGGTATAGACCAAGCTACGTTTCAGAATTTAGTTTATAGTTTAACTTGAAAGCAAGGATGATAATAGTTCCTTTCTAAAACTAACCCCCTCCTTGCTTGGGGGCCAAAACCACCTTTGTAAACCAACGAAAGGCCACAAGAATAGGATTATGAGAGGGGCCTGAACTCCACTAAAATGTAGTCACTTTCTATAATCCCTTATTGCTCAGGAGGCATGTGGCCAGAGGTCTCAGATTTGTGACTTCCCCAGTTGCTCCTGTAGATAACATCATCGTTGTAAGGATTGTTTTTTTCTGAGGTATCTTTCATACTGATCCTATCTGAACTCATGACTCATGGCTCTGCTGGTCCTGTGGCCCTACCTAGAGGCAGACTTAGCACATAAGGAATGTTTTCAACACCCCTATGATTTCATCCCCAACCAATCAGTAGCACTCATTCCCTATCCCCCTGCTCACCAAATTGTTCATAAAACCCCTAAGCTCTGAGCCTTCAGGGAGACTGATTTGAGTGATAACTCTAGTTCTTTCCGTGTTGCCCACCTCCTGTCAATTAAACACTTTCTCTGCTGCAATGCTATAGTCTCAGTGGATTGATTTTTGTCTGTACAGCGGACAGGAAGAACCCGTTGGGTGATCCAACACTTTGTTGCATTTTTTTTCCTCTTAAAAAAAATTATTTTAAGAATTCAAGGGCAAACTGGTGGTGGTAGCCTACCACTTTTTATTGAACAGTGCTGCTCCTTGTGGAGCAGGGCTAACTCATAGACAGTGTGCCCAGAGTCAGCCAGGTGATTACACTTTGGTGGGCCTCTTTACCACTGGGCCCAGATGGTTCTCACTTAGTCACTGCATGAGCAGTCTAATAATATTGACTCTTTGCAGTTTGCCCTCTGTCCAAATCCTCCCCTTGACTCAACCTCCCAGTCAGGGAAAGCCTAGTGTCTTCCAGATCACTCGTGTAACATGAGCATACCCTTACATATCTCCAGCTTGTTGTGTAGATTAAATGAGCTATGCACATAAAGGATGTGTTGCTTTGGAACTTTGCCAATATCCATTGTTTTTTTAACTTCCATCTGTTTATTACCCAGGCAAACTCAGAGTCTCTCTCCTCCTGGTATCCCATTCTATACCACTGTCCCCACCCCAGCAGCACCTATGCCAGGTGTGGCAGAAGACTCTAGGATGGTCCCCGATGATCTCTTCCCAGTGGTCCTACCCTTATGTAGGAACCAAAGCAAAGGGATCATTCCTTTGCCTTGAGTGTGGGTAGGACCTGTGACTTTCTACCAACCAATGGCAAATGGCAGAGGTGGTGGGGATGGCACTTCCTGTACCATGTTAACTTATACAAGCATGTGGTCCATAGCAATGTTTTGGTCAAGGACAGATTGCATATATGACTAGTTTCATGAGATTATAAACGGAGCTGAAAATTCCTGTCATCTAGTGACCTTCTAGCGGTCATAATGTGTAGTGCAAAAGCATTACTCATATATTTGTGGTGATGTTGGTGTGAACAAAGCTACTGAGTCAGGTGCGGTAGCTCACTGCCTGTAATCCCAGCACTTGAGAGGCTGAGGCAAGAGGATCACGTGAGCCAAGGAGTTTGAGACCAGCCTGGCCGCATGGTGAGATGCCATATTCTATTTTAATTTTTTTCGAGACACAGTCTTACTCTGTCACCCAGGCTGGAGTGAAGTGGCATATAATATCGGCTAACCTCTGCAACCCTCTGCAACCTCCGTCTCCTGGGTTCAAGTGATTCTCCTGTCTCAGCCTCCTGAGTGCTGAGATTAAGGTGCACACCACCACGCCTGGCTAATTTTTGTATTTTTAATAGAGATGGGTTTCACCATGTTGGCCAGGCTGGTCTGGAACTGGGGACCTCAGGTGATCCGCCTGCCCCAGCTTCCCAAAGTGCTGGGATTACAGGCGTGGGCCAGTGTACTTGGCTGCCGTATCTATTTTAAAAGACAAAACAACAGACAAAAACTACTGCTCTGCCAGTTGTATAAAAGTATAGAATATACACTTATTAATTTGTCCATAATACTTGATAATGGTAATAAATGACTATGTTGGCTGGGCGCAGTGGCTCACACCTGTAATCCCAGTACCTCAGGAAGACAAGTCTGGCAGATCATTTGAGGACAGGAGTTCAAGACCAGCCTGGGCAATGTGACGAACTCCATCTCTACTTAAAAATACAAATATTAGTGGGACATGGTGGCGCAGGCCTGTAATCCCAGCTACTTGGAGGCCTGAGGCACAAGAATTGGTTTGAACCTGGGAGGCAGATGGTTTGCAGTGAGCTGAGATGGTGCCACTGCACTCCAGCCTGGGCAACAGAAAGAGACTCTGTCTCCAAACAAAGCAAAACAAAACAAACAACTATATATTGGTTTCTGTATTTACTACATTATACTTTTTTTTTTTTTTTTTTTTTTTTTGAGGCGGAGTCTCGCTCTGTCGCCCGGACTGGAGTGCAGTGGCCAGATCTCAGCTCACTGCAAGCTCCGCCTCCCGGGTTTACGCCCATTCTCCTGCCTCAGCCTCCCGAGTAGCTGGGACTACAGGCGCCCACCACCTCGCCCGGCTAGTTTTTGTATTTTAGTAGAGACGGGGTTTCACCGTGTTAGCCAGGATGGTCTCGATCTCCTGACCTCGTGATCCGCCCGTCTCGGCCTCCCAAAGTGCTGGGATTACAGGCTTGAGCCACCGTGCCCCGGCCACTACATTATACTTTTTATCGTTACCTTAGAGTGTACTCCTACTTACTTAAAAAGTTAACTGTAGGCCAGGCACGGTAGCTCACACCTGTAATCCCAGCACTTTGGGAGGCCGAGGCCGGCAGGTCACTTGAGGTCAGGAGTTGAGACCATCCTGGCCAAACATGGTGAAACCCCCATCTCTACTAAAAACATAAAAAATCAGCCCAGTGTGGCTGGTGGCACCTGCAAGTCCCAGCTACTTGGGAGGCTAAAGCAGGAAAATCACTTGAACCTGGGAGGTGCAGGTTGCAGTGAGCAGAGATTGCACCACTTGCACTCCAGCCTGGGCAACACAGTGAGACTCCCTCTCAAAAAAAAAAAAAAAGTTAACTGTAAAAACAGCCTCAGGAAGGTCTTTCAGGAGGTATTCCAGAAGAAGGGCGTTGTTATTATTCCTAAAGACCTTCCAGTGGTACAAGATGTAGAGGTGGGAAGACAGTGATGTTGATGATCCTGACCCTGTGTAGGTTTAGGTTAATGTGTGTGTTCATGTCTTAGTTTTTCACAAAAAAGTTGAAAAAAAATTTTTTTTAATTAAAAAAAAGGCTTTAGTGAAGTTTGGACCCTTAAAAAATAAAACTTAAACATTTTAAAAGCTTATAGGTCAGGCACAGTTGCTCATGGCTATAATCCCAGCAACTTTTGAGGGGCCAAAGCGAGTGGATACCTGAGGTTGACTGTTCAAGACCAGCCTGGCCAACATGGCGAGGCTCCACTAAAAAAACAAAACCTTGGTCGAGCATGGTTGCTTCACACCTCTAATTCCAACAGTTTGGGAGGCCGAGCCAAGTGGATTTATGAGGTCAAGAGTTCAAGATTAGCCTGGTCCAACATGTGTGAAACCCTTTGTCTCTACTAAAAATACAAAATTAGATGGGTTGTGATCGTGGCGCCTGTAATCCCAGCCACTTGGGAGGCTGAAGCAGGCAGAACCGCTTGAACTGCTTAAGCCCGAGAGGCAGAGGTTGCAGTGAGCCAAGATCACACCACTGCACTCCAGCCCGCCTGGGTGACGAGCAAGGACTCCATCTCAAAAAAAAAAAAAAAAATCTCATCTGTCCTAAAAATTACAAGAATTAGCCAGGCATGGTGGCAGGCACATGTAATCCCAGCTATTTGGGAGGCTGAGGCACGAGAATCTCTTGAACCTGGGAGGCAGAGGTTGCAGTGAGCTGAGATTGCGCCACTGCACTCCAGCCTGGGCACCACAGCGAGACTCTGTCTCAAAAAAAATTTTTTTTAAGTTTATAGAATAAGAATGTAAAGAAAGAAGGCTGGGTGTGGTGGCTCATGCCTATAATCCCAGCACTTTGGGAGGCCAAGGTGGGTGGATCGCTTGAGGTCAGGAATTCAAGACCAGCCTGGCCAACAAGGTGAAACCCCATCTCTACTAAAATACAAAAATTAGCTAGGCATGGTGGCAGGTGCCTGTAATCCCAGCTACTCAGGAGGCTGAGGCAGGAGAATCACTAGAAACGGAAGGGAAGTGGAGTTTTGCAGTGAACCAGGATCGTGCCACTACACTCCAGCCTGGGCAACAGCTCAAGGTTCCATCTCAAAAAAATAAAAGAAATAAAATATTTTTGTCCAGCCGTACAATGTGTTTGTGTAAAAAAGTTACAGTGAACCTACATTAATTTATTATTGGAGAAAGAAATTTTTTTGTAAATTTAGTGCTAAGTGTACAGTGCTTACAAAGCCAACAGCAGTGTTGGGAGGCCAAAATGGGAGGATCACTTGAGGCCAGGAGTTTGAGACCAGCCTGGTCAACATAGCGAGACCCCCTCATCTCTGTTTGAAAAAAAAAAAAAGCCTACAGTAGTGTACAGTAATATCCTAGGCCTTCACATTCACTCACCACTCACCCCACTGACTCACCCAGAGCAACTACAAGCTCCATTCATGGTAAGCGTCTTGTACAGGTGAACTATTTTAAATCTTTTATACCATGTTTTAACTGTACCTTTTCTATGTTTAGTTATGTTTAGATGCACACTTACCATTGTGTTACCATTGCCTACAGGATTTCAGTACAGTATTGTGCCATACAGGTTTGTAGCCTAGGGACAATCAGCTCTATTACGTAGCTTAAATGCGTAGTAGGCTGTACCAGCTAGGTTTGTGTAAGTACACTCTGTGATGCTTGCGCAATGACAAAATCGCCTAATGATCCATTTCTTAGAATGTACCCGTATGGTTAAGCAATGTGTGACTACATACAACTGTGTCTTGCTACCAGACTCTGTCTAGAGACTGTCCTTGCTGGCCTGACTGCAACCATGTGGCCTACCTGGCAGTGAACTGCAGGTAGCCTGCAGGAACTGCAGCAACCTCTAGAACTGAGGGCAGCCTCCAGCCACATACCTACAAGAAGCTGGGGCCCCTCCGTTCTACACACCAAGGGAAATGAGTTCTGCCATAACCTGAATGATCTTGGAAGCTGATTCTTCCTTAGTTGAGCTTCCAGATGATAACACAGCCCAGTGGATACCCTTAGTTGCAGCCTCATGAGATCCTGAGCAGAGCACCTGCTAAGACATGCCTGAACTCCTGACCCACAGCAACTGTGACTTAATAACTACGTATTGTTTCAAGCTGTTGTTTGTGGGTAACTTGTTACACAGCAATAGAAAACGAATACACCAAGAGTAGGGTAACATCTGATGATAAGGCAAGCTGTTCTGTAGGCTGTAGGTGAGGACCCACAGGGCTCCCCATCAGCAACATGGTCTGAGTGAGCTGGCTGTTCTGGCC
The DNA here is from genome assembly GCF_007565055.1 of Rhinopithecus roxellana. Lineage (NCBI taxonomy): Eukaryota > Metazoa > Chordata > Mammalia > Primates > Cercopithecidae > Rhinopithecus > Rhinopithecus roxellana. The sequence goes on from NW_022144529.1 coordinate 22,199, forward strand.
TTACCAAGAGAAGTTTGTCCATCTCCCACCCACCCCCTGGTGACTTGGCCTCTGTGTGTCAGTTGTTGCAGGCTGCCCCTGACTGCTGGTTGTCCCTGGGAACTCTACACTGCACTTCTGCTTCTTATGGCTTCAGCCAATGCATGGCTTAGCTTTCCTATGGCTCTCATGGGGCTCAGGCTTTTCAGCTTAGCTCCTTCTGTTCTTCTTTCTATATCATTTTCAAATTCTGGAGAAAATTGGGCAGGTTGGCTAATTGCATTCCTCCTAGCTTGAGTAGAACCTTCCTTGTAGTCAGCCTTTTTCTTCCTTCTCATTTCTCTTACCCAGCCAGGAAAAGTTCTCTGCTTTTTAGGGACTCCATGATTGATTGGGCCCACCTGGATAATGCAGAATTGTCTTTCTACCTCAATGGTCCATACCTTCATCACATCTGCAGTGCCCTTTTGCCATGGAGAGTAACACCTCCACAGATTCCACCCAGGGGTTAGGGTCCATGTGGCATCTTTGCAGAGAGCGTTGTTATACCTACACTCTATGTCTAATTAATCCCTGGGAATTTGGGACCTGGTTACTCTTCTAATTCTGATACTAGTTAGCTGTCTGACACTGGGCCAGACACTCTCTATTTGGAGCTACCAGGTCACATCAAGACTTCATGTCCTGGGAAGCCATGTTTGAAGAGCGTGCCATATAGGTTGACACTGAGGTGGGATTCATGGGCCCAGGGCAGGTGGAACAAGTCAGCTACCTAGAGACCTCAGGGTCCACTGAGCCTGTGAGTGAAAAGCAAAGCTGTTCCTGAGGAGGTCAGGTTGGAGAAGAACCATTGGCTGTTACGTGATTGGGCCAAGCCCGGGATAACCTAGAGAGGCACAGCAGGAACACTGAGGTTGGGGATTTCCAGGAAGGCAGGAAAGGCTGGGCTATCAGAGCTCACCATGCTGAGTGCCAGTCACACCGTGAGTGGTACGTCAGTCAGCATCGAGACTCAGCACAGCCCAGACAGGCAGCAGGGCTGGGTCTCACACCCATGCCTATAGATTCCAGGGTCCTTCTCAGCTGCTCAGCCTGTTCCCTTTTGACTCTTGGTGGCCTTGTGGCCTCAGGTCCACACAACAGTTGGAATGTGATCCCATTCCTGGACACAGAGGCCCTGCAGTCCTATAGAAGCCCTGTGGACACTTTCCCCAGGCCTCAGAGACTTACATCAGGCCTATTCCCTGCTCCTCCTACAAGGCTTTGTATGACAAATCCCCTAATGCTCCCTGCAGCCTGGCTGCTTCCACTGACCATACTGGGGGGCAGCAAAGCCATGAGTTGTAGTCCAGCCCCTTCAGGAAGAAGGCCGTCCAAAAACAGGCTCAGGGGCCACTGCAACCTCCTTTGGATGTGATATAGGAAATGCCCAGGTAGCCAGCCAGACCATTTACCCTGCCCTGACACACGCCTCCCAGGAAGCTGACCTCCTCTCACAATAGGCTGGGGGCACACTGCTCTAGAGATGGCAGTACTGCTTTCAGTATTGGAGTACGAGAAGGGGGGGGAGAGGGGGAGGCGGGAGGGGCGGAGGGAGGGAGGGAGGGAGGGAGGGGGGGGGGAAAGGAGTGGACAGAAAGAAAGAAGAAAGCAAAGAAAAGAAGAAAGAAAGACACCCACATCACGAACCCTCACTTCCTTCCTTCCTTCTTCCTTCCTTCCTTCCTTCCTTCCTTCCCTCCTTTTCTCTTTTTTGAGACAAGGTCTCACTCTGTTGCCCAGGCTGGAGTGCAGTGACATGGTCATGGCTCACTGCTGGGCTCAGGTGACCCTCCTACCTCAGCCTCTAAGTAGCTGGGACTACAGACATGTGCCACGATGCCTGGCTAATTTTTGTATTTTTTGTAGAGATGGGGTCTTGATATGTTGCCCAATCTGGTCTTGAAATTCTATACTCAATCAGTCTTCCCACATCAGCCTCCTGAAATGCTGGGATTACAGGCATGAGCCACTGTGCCTGGCTTGTTTTCTTACCATAATATTTTTATATATCCGAGTACCTATGTTGACAAAAAAAGCCAAACTTGGCCAGGCACAGTGGCTCACGCCTGTAATCCCAGCAACTTGGGAGGCTGAGGCTGGCAGATCACTTGAGGTCAGGAGTTCAAGACCAGTCTGGCCAACATGGTAAAACCCCGTCTCTACTAAAAATACAAAAATTAGCCAGATGTGGCAACACGGACCTATAGTTCCAGCTACTGGAGAGGCTGAGGCATAAGAATCCCTTGAACCTGTATGGCAGAGGTTGCAGTGACCCGAGATGGTGCCACTGCACTCCAGCCTGGGCGACAGAGGTAAGACTCGATCTCAAAAAAAAAAAAAGAAAAAAAAAAGCCGAACTCTGTAAATTTTTTTATTTTTTTTATTTTTTGAGACAAAGTCTCCTCTGTCACCCAGGCTGGAGTGCAGTGGTGCCATCTCAGCTCACTGCAACTTTTGCCTCCTGGGTTCAAGTGATTTTCCTGCCTTAGCCTCCCGAGTAGCTGGGATTGCAGGTGCCCGCCATCACACCTGGCTAATTTTTGTATTTTTATTTTTATTTTTTTGAGATGGAGTCTTGCTCTGTCGCCCAGGCTGGAGTGCAGTGGTGCAATCTTGGCTCACTGCAAGCTCCGCCTCCCGGGTTCACGCCATTCTTCTGCCTCAGCCTCTGGAGTAGCTGGGACTACAGGTGCCTGCCACCATGCCCAGCTAATTTTTTTTTTTTTTTTTTTTTTGGTATTTTTAGTAGAGATGGGGTTTCACCATGTTAGCCAGGATGGTCTCAATCTCCTGACCTCAGGTGATCTGCCTGCCTTGGCCTCCCAAAGTGCTGGGATTACAGGTGTGAGCCACTGCACCTGGCCCAAACTCTGTAAAATATTTAAACAGGTTTATTCTGAGAAAAATATGAGTAATGATGGCCTGAACACAGTCTCAAGTGTTCCTGAGAACATGTGCCCAAGGTGGTTGAGCTACAGCTTGATTGTATATGTTTTAGGGAGACAGATGATGTCAATCAGTACATGTGATGTATATATTAGTTCAGTCTGTAAAGGAAGAAAAACTCAAAGCAGGGAAGGGGTGCTTACAAGTTATAGGTGTATTCAAGATTTTCTTTTTGTTGTTGTTGAGACAGGGTCTTACTCCATTGCCCAGGCTGGAGTGCAGTGATGTGATGATGGCTCGCTGCAACCTCAATCTCCTGGACTCAGGTGATCCTCCCACCTCCTCCTCTCTAGTAACTGGGACTGCAGGCACGTGTAACCATGCCTGGCTAATTTTTTGTTGTTGTATTTTCAGTAGAGACAAGGTTCCGCCATGTTGCCAGGCTGGTCTTGAACTCCTGGGCTCAAGTAATCCAACTGCCTCAGCCTCCCAAAGTGCTGGGATTACAGGCATTAACCACTGTGTCCAGCCAAGGATAAAAGATTTTCTGATTGGCAATTGGTTTTTGAAAGAGTTATTATCTAGCCAGGCAAGTTGGCATACGCCTGTAATTCCAGCACTTGGGATGCCAAGGTGGAAGGAACCCTAAAGCCCAACAGATTGAGGACCAGGCTGGGCAACATGGTGAAACCCTCTCTACTAAAAAAAAAAAAAAAAGTAGCCCCAGCATGGTGGTGCATGTCTATAGTCCTAGCTACTCATGAGGTGTGGGGGTGGCTGGGGGCTCACTGGAGACCAGGAGATTGAGGCTTCAGTGAGCTATGATCATGCCACTGTACTCCAGCGTGGGCAACAATAGCGAGACCCTGTTCCCTCCAACCCCCCTCCCCCCAGAAAAAGAAGTGATTATGGAATCACTTCTTTTTCCAGGAAAGACCTGGAATCAATAGAAGGACTGTTTGGATTAAGATCAGGGAATTGTGAGAACAAGGTTTTTACTGTATAGATGAAGTCTACATAGGTGGTCACCCTTAGAGAGAGATGGCAAATGGTGTTTTTTTGTTTGTTTGTTTGATTTTTGCATTTTTAGTAGAGATGGGGTTTCACCATGTTGGCCAGGTTGGTCTCAAACTCCTGACCTCAAGTGATCCAATTGCCTTGGCCTCCAGAGGGCTGGGATTACAGGCATGAGCCACTGTGTCTGGCCAAATGTTTCTTATTTAGACCTTTAAAGGGTGCTAAACTCTCAGTTGCTCTCTTCAGGATGGGGAGGACCTGCAAGGGGAAAAAATTTAGTTATATTAACAGAGATTCTTCACAGATGCAAATTTCTCCCTGCAAAATATGGCTTTGCAGGGTCATCGCAAAGTATGGCAAAGGAATATATTTTGAGGTAAAATATTTTCATTTCCTTCTTTGTCACGTGATGATATACTAGAGTCAGGTTGGAATTTGCTGTCTTCTTGCTACAAATAATCTGTTTTGTCAGTCTTATGATCTCTGTTTCAATGTTAATGCTGGTCAGTTGTGCCTGAATTGGAAGAGAAGGAGAGTATAATGAGGCAAGTTGAAACCTCCCGTTCCTGTCACAGCCTGAACTAGTTTTTCAGATTTCTTTGGGTCCCCTTGGTGGAGAGGGGACTCCCTTCAGTCAGTTGGAGGACTCAGAATTTTATTTTTGGTTTACACCCACATTTTTGTTGTAACACCACTAATGCAGATATTGGTCAACTGCCTTTTGACCTTCCTAGTGTCAGAGATGATAAATTCCTCTTCAAAAGTTTTCAATTCCCTGTTCTTCCGGTTCTTTGTTTCTCTAGTTTCTATAGTTACCCAGGCTGTAAATGACCCATCCTGCCCTTGCTGCACTCTGACATGCCCTGACAAGCTTAGACATGCCTTGCATAATAAAGGATAGTCTTCCCCTTCCCACCTAGATAGCTGTGTTCAATTTCAAACACAAGCCAATTAGGTCAGTTTAGACTGTGCAGTCCAACCCCAGCCAATGAAGAAAGGACACAGCAGTAGGAACCAATTGCATTAGGGATAAAAACCCCTGCCCTACCCCACTCGGTGTGTTCTTGCAATCATGACTGGCACAAGCTGCACACTTCTGTGGAAATAAAGTTGCCTTGCTGAGAAAATTTCTGTTCAAGTGCCATTTCTTTTGTGGCACTGAAACTTGTTTCTAACAAATTTGGGGGCTCGTCCGGGATTCCCATTCTCCTCTGGGGAAGGGTTCAGTCCTCTCCTGTGAGGAGGTGTGCCCTGCTGCCTCATTGAGGTGGCCTCAGGGGTAAGGAATCGAGACCCACCCAGTGTGATGAATAAACCTGGACTCTCAGCAACGCAGGAAAAAACAGACCAACAACTTGGGGGAAAAAAT
>NW_022144530.1:0-8474 GCF_007565055.1 Rhinopithecus roxellana
ATGCAACTCATTTGTCTGTTTCTGCAAAGTGATATTTGGGAGCTCATTGAGGGCTATGGGTGAAAAAGCAAATATCCTCCCATAATAACTGGAGAGAAGCTCTCTGAGAAACTGCATTGCCATGTGTGAATGCAACTCACAGAGTTACACGTTTCTCTTCAGTGATCAGTTTGCTAACACAGTTTTCTAGAAATCTGCAATTAGATACTTCATAGCGCAATGAAGCTTACGGTGACAAAGGAAATATACTCAGTGGAAAACTAGAAAGAAGCTTTCTTAGAAACTTCTTGGTGATGTGTGAGTTCATCTCACAGAGTTACACTTATGTTTCGTGGAGCAGTGCATTAACACTGTCTTTGAGGAAACTGAGAAGGGCTTCTTTGGATCGCATTGAGGCCTACGCTGGTAAAGGAAATTTCATCCGTTCAAAACGTGAAAGAAGCTTTCTGAGAAACTTCTTTCTGATCTGTGAGTTCATCTCACAGACTTATAACTTAAACCTCAGGAAGCAGTTTGCTATCACTCTTTTCGTGGAATCTTTAAAGTGATACTTGGGAGCCCATAGGGGCCCATGGTGAAAAAGGAAATCTCCTCACATAATAACTAGAGAGAAGCTTTCTAGAGATTGCTTCCTGATGTGTGACTTCATCTCACAGAGTTCCACCCTTCCCTTCTTGGAACAGTTTGCTAACACTGTTGTCCTGGATTCTGCAAAGTGATATTTGGGAGCTCATTGAGGGCTATGGTGAAAAAGCAAATATCCTCCCATAATAACTGGAGAGAAGCTCTCTGAGAAACTGCATTGCCATGTGTGAATGCAACTCACAGAGTTACACGTTTCTCTTCAGTGATCAGTTTGCTAACACAGTTTTCTAGAAATCTGCAATTAGATACTTCATAGCGCAATGAAGCTTACGGTGACAAAGGAAATATACTCAGTGGAAAACTAGAAAGAAGCTTTCTTAGAAACTTCTTGGTGATGTGTGAGTTCATCTCACAGAGTTACACTTATGTTTCGTGGAGCAGTGCATTAACACTGTCTTTGAGGAAACTGAGAAGGGCTTCTTTGGATCGCATTGAGGCCTACGCTGGTAAAGGAAATTTCATCCGTTCAAAACGTGAAAGAAGCTTTCTGAGAAACTTCTTTCTGATCTGTGAGTTCATCTCACAGACTTATAACTTAAACCTCAGGAAGCAGTTTGCTATCACTCTTTTCGTGGAATCTTTAAAGTGATACTTGGGAGCCCATAGGGGCCCATGGTGAAAAAGGAAATCTCCTCACATAATAACTAGAGAGAAGCTTTCTAGAGATTGCTTCCTGATGTGTGACTTCATCTCACAGAGTTCCACCCTTCCCTTCTTGGAACAGTTTGCTAACACTGTTGTCCTGGATTCTGCAAAGTGATATTTGGGAGCTCATTGAGGGCTATGGTGAAAAAGCAAATATCCTCCCATAATAACTGGAGAGAAGCTCTCTGAGAAACTGCATTGCCATGTGTGAATGCAACTCACAGAGTTACACGTTTCTCTTCAGTGATCAGTTTGCTAACACAGTTTTCTAGAAATCTGCAATTAGATACTTCATAGCGCAATGAAGCTTACGGTGACAAAGGAAATATACTCAGTGGAAAACTAGAAAGAAGCTTTCTTAGAAACTTCTTGGTGATGTGTGAGTTCATCTCACAGAGTTACACTTATGTTTCGTGGAGCAGTGCATTAACACTGTCTTTGAGGAAACTGAGAAGGGCTTCTTTGGATCGCATTGAGGCCTACGCTGGTAAAGGAAATTTCATCCGTTCAAAACGTGAAAGAAGCTTTCTGAGAAACTTCTTTCTGATCTGTGAGTTCATCTCACAGACTTATAACTTAAACCTCAGGAAGCAGTTTGCTATCACTCTTTTCGTGGAATCTTTAAAGTGATACTTGGGAGCCCATAGGGGCCCATGGTGAAAAAGGAAATCTCCTCACATAATAACTAGAGAGAAGCTTTCTAGAGATTGCTTCCTGATGTGTGACTTCATCTCACAGAGTTCCACCCTTCCCTTCTTGGAACAGTTTGCTAACACTGTTGTCCTGGATTCTGCAAAGTGATATTTGGGAGCTCATTGAGGGCTATGGTGAAAAAGCAAATATCCTCCCATAATAACTGGAGAGAAGCTCTCTGAGAAACTGCATTGCCATGTGTGAATGCAACTCACAGAGTTACACGTTTCTCTTCAGTGATCAGTTTGCTAACACAGTTTTCTAGAAATCTGCAATTAGATACTTCATAGCGCAATGAAGCTTACGGTGACAAAGGAAATATACTCAGTGGAAAACTAGAAAGAAGCTTTCTTAGAAACTTCTTGGTGATGTGTGAGTTCATCTCACAGAGTTACACTTATGTTTCGTGGAGCAGTGCATTAACACTGTCTTTGAGGAAACTGAGAAGGGCTTCTTTGGATCGCATTGAGGCCTACGCTGGTAAAGGAAATTTCATCCGTTCAAAACGTGAAAGAAGCTTTCTGAGAAACTTCTTTCTGATCTGTGAGTTCATCTCACAGACTTATAACTTAAACCTCAGGAAGCAGTTTGCTATCACTCTTTTCGTGGAATCTTTAAAGTGATACTTGGGAGCCCATAGGGGCCCATGGTGAAAAAGGAAATCTCCTCACATAATAACTAGAGAGAAGCTTTCTAGAGATTGCTTCCTGATGTGTGACTTCATCTCACAGAGTTCCACCCTTCCCTTCTTGGAACAGTTTGCTAACACTGTTGTCCTGGATTCTGCAAAGTGATATTTGGGAGCTCATTGAGGGCTATGGTGAAAAAGCAAATATCCTCCCATAATAACTGGAGAGAAGCTCTCTGAGAAACTGCATTGCCATGTGTGAATGCAACTCACAGAGTTACACGTTTCTCTTCAGTGATCAGTTTGCTAACACAGTTTTCTAGAAATCTGCAATTAGATACTTCATAGCGCAATGAAGCTTACGGTGACAAAGGAAATATACTCAGTGGAAAACTAGAAAGAAGCTTTCTTAGAAACTTCTTGGTGATGTGTGAGTTCATCTCACAGAGTTACACTTATGTTTCGTGGAGCAGTGCATTAACACTGTCTTTGAGGAAACTGAGAAGGGCTTCTTTGGATCGCATTGAGGCCTACGCTGGTAAAGGAAATTTCATCCGTTCAAAACGTGAAAGAAGCTTTCTGAGAAACTTCTTTCTGATCTGTGAGTTCATCTCACAGACTTATAACTTAAACCTCAGGAAGCAGTTTGCTATCACTCTTTTCGTGGAATCTTTAAAGTGATACTTGGGAGCCCATAGGGGCCCATGGTGAAAAAGGAAATCTCCTCACATAATAACTAGAGAGAAGCTTTCTAGAGATTGCTTCCTGATGTGTGACTTCATCTCACAGAGTTCCACCCTTCCCTTCTTGGAACAGTTTGCTAACACTGTTGTCCTGGATTCTGCAAAGTGATATTTGGGAGCTCATTGAGGGCTATGGTGAAAAAGCAAATATCCTCCCATAATAACTGGAGAGAAGCTCTCTGAGAAACTGCATTGCCATGTGTGAATGCAACTCACAGAGTTACACGTTTCTCTTCAGTGATCAGTTTGCTAACACAGTTTTCTAGAAATCTGCAATTAGATACTTCATAGCGCAATGAAGCTTACGGTGACAAAGGAAATATACTCAGTGGAAAACTAGAAAGAAGCTTTCTTAGAAACTTCTTGGTGATGTGTGAGTTCATCTCACAGAGTTACACTTATGTTTCGTGGAGCAGTGCATTAACACTGTCTTTGAGGAAACTGAGAAGGGCTTCTTTGGATCGCATTGAGGCCTACGCTGGTAAAGGAAATTTCATCCGTTCAAAACGTGAAAGAAGCTTTCTGAGAAACTTCTTTCTGATCTGTGAGTTCATCTCACAGACTTATAACTTAAACCTCAGGAAGCAGTTTGCTATCACTCTTTTCGTGGAATCTTTAAAGTGATACTTGGGAGCCCATAGGGGCCCATGGTGAAAAAGGAAATCTCCTCACATAATAACTAGAGAGAAGCTTTCTAGAGATTGCTTCCTGATGTGTGACTTCATCTCACAGAGTTCCACCCTTCCCTTCTTGGAACAGTTTGCTAACACTGTTGTCCTGGATTCTGCAAAGTGATATTTGGGAGCTCATTGAGGGCTATGGTGAAAAAGCAAATATCCTCCCATAATAACTGGAGAGAAGCTCTCTGAGAAACTGCATTGCCATGTGTGAATGCAACTCACAGAGTTACACGTTTCTCTTCAGTGATCAGTTTGCTAACACAGTTTTCTAGAAATCTGCAATTAGATACTTCATAGCGCAATGAAGCTTACGGTGACAAAGGAAATATACTCAGTGGAAAACTAGAAAGAAGCTTTCTTAGAAACTTCTTGGTGATGTGTGAGTTCATCTCACAGAGTTACACTTATGTTTCGTGGAGCAGTGCATTAACACTGTCTTTGAGGAAACTGAGAAGGGCTTCTTTGGATCGCATTGAGGCCTACGCTGGTAAAGGAAATTTCATCCGTTCAAAACGTGAAAGAAGCTTTCTGAGAAACTTCTTTCTGATCTGTGAGTTCATCTCACAGACTTATAACTTAAACCTCAGGAAGCAGTTTGCTATCACTCTTTTCGTGGAATCTTTAAAGTGATACTTGGGAGCCCATAGGGGCCCATGGTGAAAAAGGAAATCTCCTCACATAATAACTAGAGAGAAGCTTTCTAGAGATTGCTTCCTGATGTGTGACTTCATCTCACAGAGTTCCACCCTTCCCTTCTTGGAACAGTTTGCTAACACTGTTGTCCTGGATTCTGCAAAGTGATATTTGGGAGCTCATTGAGGGCTATGGTGAAAAAGCAAATATCCTCCCATAATAACTGGAGAGAAGCTCTCTGAGAAACTGCATTGCCATGTGTGAATGCAACTCACAGAGTTACACGTTTCTCTTCAGTGATCAGTTTGCTAACACAGTTTTCTAGAAATCTGCAATTAGATACTTCATAGCGCAATGAAGCTTACGGTGACAAAGGAAATATACTCAGTGGAAAACTAGAAAGAAGCTTTCTTAGAAACTTCTTGGTGATGTGTGAGTTCATCTCACAGAGTTACACTTATGTTTCGTGGAGCAGTGCATTAACACTGTCTTTGAGGAAACTGAGAAGGGCTTCTTTGGATCGCATTGAGGCCTACGCTGGTAAAGGAAATTTCATCCGTTCAAAACGTGAAAGAAGCTTTCTGAGAAACTTCTTTCTGATCTGTGAGTTCATCTCACAGACTTATAACTTAAACCTCAGGAAGCAGTTTGCTATCACTCTTTTCGTGGAATCTTTAAAGTGATACTTGGGAGCCCATAGGGGCCCATGGTGAAAAAGGAAATCTCCTCACATAATAACTAGAGAGAAGCTTTCTAGAGATTGCTTCCTGATGTGTGACTTCATCTCACAGAGTTCCACCCTTCCCTTCTTGGAACAGTTTGCTAACACTGTTGTCCTGGATTCTGCAAAGTGATATTTGGGAGCTCATTGAGGGCTATGGTGAAAAAGCAAATATCCTCCCATAATAACTGGAGAGAAGCTCTCTGAGAAACTGCATTGCCATGTGTGAATGCAACTCACAGAGTTACACGTTTCTCTTCAGTGATCAGTTTGCTAACACAGTTTTCTAGAAATCTGCAATTAGATACTTCATAGCGCAATGAAGCTTACGGTGACAAAGGAAATATACTCAGTGGAAAACTAGAAAGAAGCTTTCTTAGAAACTTCTTGGTGATGTGTGAGTTCATCTCACAGAGTTACACTTATGTTTCGTGGAGCAGTGCATTAACACTGTCTTTGAGGAAACTGAGAAGGGCTTCTTTGGATCGCATTGAGGCCTACGCTGGTAAAGGAAATTTCATCCGTTCAAAACGTGAAAGAAGCTTTCTGAGAAACTTCTTTCTGATCTGTGAGTTCATCTCACAGACTTATAACTTAAACCTCAGGAAGCAGTTTGCTATCACTCTTTTCGTGGAATCTTTAAAGTGATACTTGGGAGCCCATAGGGGCCCATGGTGAAAAAGGAAATCTCCTCACATAATAACTAGAGAGAAGCTTTCTAGAGATTGCTTCCTGATGTGTGACTTCATCTCACAGAGTTCCACCCTTCCCTTCTTGGAACAGTTTGCTAACACTGTTGTCCTGGATTCTGCAAAGTGATATTTGGGAGCTCATTGAGGGCTATGGTGAAAAAGCAAATATCCTCCCATAATAACTGGAGAGAAGCTCTCTGAGAAACTGCATTGCCATGTGTGAATGCAACTCACAGAGTTACACGTTTCTCTTCAGTGATCAGTTTGCTAACACAGTTTTCTAGAAATCTGCAATTAGATACTTCATAGCGCAATGAAGCTTACGGTGACAAAGGAAATATACTCAGTGGAAAACTAGAAAGAAGCTTTCTTAGAAACTTCTTGGTGATGTGTGAGTTCATCTCACAGAGTTACACTTATGTTTCGTGGAGCAGTGCATTAACACTGTCTTTGAGGAAACTGAGAAGGGCTTCTTTGGATCGCATTGAGGCCTACGCTGGTAAAGGAAATTTCATCCGTTCAAAACGTGAAAGAAGCTTTCTGAGAAACTTCTTTCTGATCTGTGAGTTCATCTCACAGACTTATAACTTAAACCTCAGGAAGCAGTTTGCTATCACTCTTTTCGTGGAATCTTTAAAGTGATACTTGGGAGCCCATAGGGGCCCATGGTGAAAAAGGAAATCTCCTCACATAATAACTAGAGAGAAGCTTTCTAGAGATTGCTTCCTGATGTGTGACTTCATCTCACAGAGTTCCACCCTTCCCTTCTTGGAACAGTTTGCTAACACTGTTGTCCTGGATTCTGCAAAGTGATATTTGGGAGCTCATTGAGGGCTATGGTGAAAAAGCAAATATCCTCCCATAATAACTGGAGAGAAGCTCTCTGAGAAACTGCATTGCCATGTGTGAATGCAACTCACAGAGTTACACGTTTCTCTTCAGTGATCAGTTTGCTAACACAGTTTTCTAGAAATCTGCAATTAGATACTTCATAGCGCAATGAAGCTTACGGTGACAAAGGAAATATACTCAGTGGAAAACTAGAAAGAAGCTTTCTTAGAAACTTCTTGGTGATGTGTGAGTTCATCTCACAGAGTTACACTTATGTTTCGTGGAGCAGTGCATTAACACTGTCTTTGAGGAAACTGAGAAGGGCTTCTTTGGATCGCATTGAGGCCTACGCTGGTAAAGGAAATTTCATCCGTTCAAAACGTGAAAGAAGCTTTCTGAGAAACTTCTTTCTGATCTGTGAGTTCATCTCACAGACTTATAACTTAAACCTCAGGAAGCAGTTTGCTATCACTCTTTTCGTGGAATCTTTAAAGTGATACTTGGGAGCCCATAGGGGCCCATGGTGAAAAAGGAAATCTCCTCACATAATAACTAGAGAGAAGCTTTCTAGAGATTGCTTCCTGATGTGTGACTTCATCTCACAGAGTTCCACCCTTCCCTTCTTGGAACAGTTTGCTAACACTGTTGTCCTGGATTCTGCAAAGTGATATTTGGGAGCTCATTGAGGGCTATGGTGAAAAAGCAAATATCCTCCCATAATAACTGGAGAGAAGCTCTCTGAGAAACTGCATTGCCATGTGTGAATGCAACTCACAGAGTTACACGTTTCTCTTCAGTGATCAGTTTGCTAACACAGTTTTCTAGAAATCTGCCATTAGATACTTCATAGCGCAATGAAGCTTACGGTGACAAAGGAAATATACTCAGTGGAAAACTAGAAAGAAGCTTTCTTAGAAACTTCTTGGTGATGTGTGAGTTCATCTCACAGAGTTACACTTATGTTTCGTGGAGCAGTGCATTAACACTGTCTTTGAGGAAACTGAGAAGGGCTTCTTTGGATCGCATTGAGGCCTACGCTGGTAAAGGAAATTTCATCCGTTCAAAACGTGAAAGAAGCTTTCTGAGAAACTTCTTTCTGATCTGTGAGTTCATCTCACAGACTTATAACTTAAACCTCAGGAAGCAGTTTGCTATCACTCTTTTCGTGGAATCTTTAAAGTGATACTTGGGAGCCCATAGGGGCCCATGGTGAAAAAGGAATCTCCTCACATAATAACTAGAGAGAAGCTTTCTAGAGATTGCTTCCTGATGTGTGACTTCATCTCACAGAGTTCCACCCTTCCCTTCTTGGAACAGTTTGCTAACACTGTTGTCCTGGATTCTGCAAAGTGATATTTGGGAGCTCATTGAGGGCTATGGTGAAAAAGCAAATATCCTCCCATAATAACTGGAGAGAAGCTCTCTGAGAAACTGCATTGCCATGTGTGAATGCAACTCACAGAGTTACACGTTTCTCTTCAGTGATCAGTTTGCTAACACAGTTTTCTAGAAATCTGCAATTAGATACTTCATAGCGCAATGAAGCTTACGGTGACAAAGGAA
>NW_022144531.1:0-19234 GCF_007565055.1 Rhinopithecus roxellana
AACACCACAAAGATACCCTTGAGAAGAGCAATCCAAGACACATAATTGTCAGATTCACCAAATTGAAATGAGGAAAAAATCTAAGGGCAGCCAGAGAGAAAGGTCAGGTTACCACAAAAGAAGCCCATCAGACTAACAGCAGATCTCTCGGCAGAAACTCTCCAAGCCAGAAGAGTGGGGGCCAATATTCAACATTCTTAAAGAAAAGAATTTCAACCCAGAATTTCATATCCAGCCAAACTAAGTTTCATCAGTGAAGGAGAAATAAAATCCTTTACAGATAAGCAAATGCTTAGAGATTTTGTCACCACCAGGCCTGCCCTACAAGACATCCTGAAGGAAGCACTAAACATGGAAAGGAACAACCAGTACCAGCCATTGCAAAAACATGCCAAAATGTGAAGACCATCAATGCTAGGAAGAATCTGCATCAACCAATAAGCAAAATAACCAGTTGATATCATAATGACAGGATCAAGTTCACACATAACAATATTAACCTTAAATGTAAATGGACTAAATGCTCCAATTAAAAGACACAGACTGGCAAACTGGATAAAGAGTCAGGACCCATCAGTCTGCTGTATTCAGGAGACCCATCTCATGTGCACAGACACACATAGGCTCAAAATAAAGGGATGGAGGAAGATCTACCAAGCAAATGGAAAACAAAAAATGGCAGGGATTGCAATTCTAGTCTCTGATAAAACAGACTTTAAACCATCAAAGATCGAAAGAGGCAAAGAAGGCCATTACATAACGGTAAAGGGATCAATTCAACACAGCTCATTATCCTAAATATTATGCACCCAATACAGAAGCACCCAGATTCATAAAACAAGTCCTTAGAGACTTATAAAGAGACTTAGACTCCCATACAATAATAATGGGAGACTTTAACACCCCACTGTCAACATTAGACAGATCAACAAGACAGAAAGTTAACAAGGATATCCAGGAACTGAGCTCAACTTTGCACCAAGACCTACCTAGATATCTACAGAACTCTCCACCCCAAATCAACAGAATATACATTCGTCTCAGCACCACATCACACTTATTCCAAAATTGACCAATACTTGGAAGTAAAGCACTCCTCAGCAAATGTAAAAGAAGAGAAATTAAAACAAATGTCTCTCAGACCACAGTGCAATCAAACTAGAACTCAGGACTAAGAAACTCAATGGTAACTGAACAACCTGCTCCTGAATGACTACTGGGTACATGACGAAATGAAGGCAGAAATAAAGATGATCTTTGAAACCAATGAGAACAAAGATACAACATACCAGAATCTCTGGGACACATTTGAAGCAGTGTGTAGAGGGAAATTTATAGCACTAAATGCCCACAAGAGAAAGCAGGAAAGATCTAAAATTGACACTCTAACATCACAATTAAAAGAACTAGAGAGGCAAGAGCAAACACAGTCAAAAGCTAGCAGAAGGCAAGAAATAACTAAGATCAGAGCAGAACTGAAGGAGATAGAGACACAAAAAACCCTCCAAAAAATCAATGAATCCAGGAGTTGGTTTCTTGAAAAGATCAACAAAATTGACAGACCGCTAGCAAGACTAATAAAGAAGAAAAAGAGAGGAATCAAATAGACACAATAAAAAATGATAAAGGGGATATCACCACCGACCCACAGAAATACAAACAACCATCAGAGAATACTATAAATGCCTCTACGCAAATCAACTACAAAATCTAGAAGAAATGGATAATTTCCTGGACACTTCCACTCTCCCAAGACTAAACCAGGAAGAAGTTGAATCCCTGAATAGACCAATAGGCTCTGAAATTGAGGCAATTATTAATAGCCTACCCACCAAAAAAAGTCCAGGACCAGATGGATTCACAGCTGAATTCTACCAGAGGTACAAGGAAGCTGGTACCATTCCTTCTGAAACTATTCCAATCAATAGAAAAAGAGGGAATCATCCCTAACTCATTTTATGAGGCCAACATCATCCTGATACCAAAGCCTGGCAGAGACACAACAAAAAAGAATTCTAGACCAATATCCCTGATGAACATCGATGCAAAAATCCTCAATAAAATACTGGCAAACCGGATTCAGCAGCACATCAAAAAGCTTATCCACCATGATCAAGTGGGCTTCATCCCTGGGATGCAAGGCTGGTTCAACATTCGCAAATCAATAAACGTAATCCAGCATATAAACAGAACCAAAGACAAGAACCACATGATTATCTCAATAGATGCAGAAAAGGCTTTTGACAAAATTCAACAGCCCTTCATGCTAAAAACGCTCAATAAATTCGGTATTGATGGAACATACCTCAAAATAATAAGAGCTATTTATGACAAACCCACAGCTAATATCATACTGAATGGGCAAAAACTGGAAAAATTCCCTTTGAAAACTGGCACAAGACAGGGATGCCCTCTCTCACCACTCCTATTCAACATAGTCTTGGAAGTTCTGGCTAGGGCAATCAGGCAAGAGAAAGAAATCAAGGGTATCCAGTTAGGAAAAGAAGAAGTCAAATTGTCCCTGTTTGCAGATGACATGATTGTATATTTAGAAAACCCCATCGTCTCAGCCCAAAATCTCCTTAAGCTGATAAGCAACTTCAGCAAAGTCTCAGGATACAAAATCAATGTGCAAAAATCACAAGCATTCTTATACACCAGTAACAGACAAGCAGAGAGCCAAATCAGGAATGAACTTCCATTCACAATTGCTTCAAAGAGAATCAAATACCTAGGAATACAACTTACAAGGGATGTAAAGGACCTCTTCAAGGAGAACTACAAACCACTGCTCAGTGAAATCAAAGAGGACACAAACAAATGGAAAAACATACCATGCTCATGGATAGGAAGAATTAATATCGTGAAAATGGCCAAACTGCCCAAGGTTATTTATAGATTCAATGCCATCCCCATCAAGCTACCAATGAGTTTCTTCACAGAATTGGAAAAAACTGCTTTCAAGTTCATATGGAACCAAAAAAGAGCCCGCATTGCCAAGACAATCCTAAGTCAAAAGGACAAAGCTGGAGGCGTCACGCTACCTGACTTCAAACTATACTACAAGGCTACAGTAACCAAAACAGCATGGTACTGGTACCAAAACAGAGCTATAGACCAATGGAACAGAACAGAGTCCTCAGAAATAATACCACACATCTGCAGCCATCTGATCTTTGACACACCTGAGAGAAACAAGAAATGGGGAAAGGATACCCTATTCAATAAATGGTCCTGGGAAAATTGGCTAGCCATAAGTAGAAAGCTGAAACTGGATCCTTTCCTTACCCCTTATATGAAGATTAATTCAAGATGGATTAGAGACTTAAATGTTAGACTTAATACCATAAAAACCCTAGAAGAAAACCTAGGTAGTACCATTCAGGACATAGGCATGGGCAAGGACTTCACGTCGAAAACACCAAAAGCAACGGCAGCAAAAGCCAAAATTGACAAATGGGATCTAATTAAACTAAAGAGCTTCTGCACAGCAAAAGAAACTACCATCCGAGTGAACAGGCAACCTACAGAATGGGAGAAAATTTTTGCAACCTACTCATCTGACAAAGGGCTAATATCCAGAATCTACAAAGAACTCAAACAAATATACAAGAAAAAAACAAACAACCCCATCAAAAAGTGGGGAAAGGATATGAACAGACATTTCTCAAAAGAACATTCATACAGCCAACAGACACATGAAAAAATGCCCATCATCACTCGCCATCAGAGAAATGCAAATCAAAACCACAATAAGATACCATCTCACACCAGTTAGAATGGCAATCATTAAGAAGTCAGGAAACAACAGGTGTTGGAGAGGATGTGGAGAAATAGGAACGCTTTTACACTGTTGGTGGGATTGTAAACTAGTTCAACCATTATGGAAAACAGTATGGCAATTCCTCAAGGATCTAGAACTAAATGTACCATATGACCCAGCCATCCCACTACTGGGTATATACCAAATGGATTATAAATTATTCTACTACAAAGACTCATGCACATGTATGTTTATTGCAGCACTATTCACAATAGCAAAGACTTGGAATCAACCCAAATGTCCATCTGTGACAGACTGGATTAAGAAAATGTGGCACATATACACCATGGAATACTATGCAGCCATAAAAAAGGATGAGTTTGCGTCCTTTGTAGGGACATGGATGCAGCTGGAAACCATCATTCTTAGCAAACTATCACAAGAACAGAAAACCAAACACTGCATGTTCTCACTCATAGGTGGGAACTGAACAATGAGATCACTTGGACTCGGGAAGGGGAACATCACACACTGGGGCCTATCATGGGGAGGGGGGAGGAGGGAGGGATTGCATTGGGGAGTTACACATGATATAAAAGATGAATTGATGGGTGCTGACGAGTTGATGGGTGCAGCACACCAACATGGCATAAGTATACATATGTAACAAACCTGCACGTTATGCACATGTACCCTAGAACTTAAAGTATAATAAAAAAAATTTAAAAAAATGTAAATGGACTAAATGGTCCAATTAAAAGACACAAAATGGCAAACTGGATAAAGAGTCAAAAACTATCAGTCTGCTATATTCAGGAGACCCATCTCACGTACAGAGACACACATAGGCTCAAAATAAAGGGATGGAGGAAGATCTACCAAGCAAATGGAAAACAAAAAATGGCAAGGATTGCAATTCTAGTCTCTGATAAAACAGACTTTAAACCAACAAAGATCAAAAGAAACAAAGAAGGCCATTACATAATGGTAAAGGGATCAATTCAACACAGCTAATCATCCTAAATATATATGCACCCAATACAGAAGCACCCAGATTCATAAAGCAAGTCCTTAGAGACTTATAAAGACTTAGACTCCCATACAATAATGGGAGACTTTAACACCCCACTGTCAACATTAGACAGATCAACAAGACAGAAAGTTAACAAGGATATCCAGGAACTGAGCTCAACTTTGCACCAAGCGGACCTAACAGATATCTACAGAACTCTCCACCCCAAATCAACAGAATGTACATTCTTCTCAGCACCACATCACACTTATTCCAAAATTGACCACATACTTGGAAGTAAAGCACTCCTCAGCAAATGTAAAAGAAGAGAAATTAAAACAAATGTCTCTCAGACCACAGTGCAATCAAACTAGAACTCAGGACTAAGAAACTCAATGGTAACTGAACAACCTGCTCCTGAATGACTACTGGGTACATGACGAAATGAAGGCAGAAATAAAGATGTTCTTTGAAACCAATGAGAACAAAGATACAACATACCAGAATCTCTGAGACACATTTAAAGCAGTGGGTAGAGGGAAATTTATAGCACTAAATGCCCACAAGAGAAAGCAGGAAAGATCTAAAATTGACACCCTAACATCACAATTAAAAGAACTAGAGAAGCAAGAGCAAACACATACAAAAGCTAGCAAACGGCAAGAAATAACTAAGATCGGCCGGCGCGGTGGCTCAAGCCTGTAATCCCAGCACTTTGGGAGGCCGAATCGGGCGGATCACAAGGTCAGGAGATCGAGACCATCCTGGCTAACATGGTGAAACCCCGTCTCTACTAAAAATACAAAAAAAACTAGCCGGGCGAGGTGGCGGGCGCCTGTAGTCCCAGCTACTCAGGAGGGTGAGGCAGGAGAATGGCGTGAACCCGGGAGACGGAGCTTGCAGTGAGCTGAGATCTGGCCAGTGCACTCCAGCTTGGGTGACAGAGAGAGACTCCGTCTCAAAAAAAAAAAAAAAAAAAAAAAAAAAAATCTTCCATCCTGTGCACATGTAGGAAGGTGGATCTCTGTGATCTCTACAAACCTGGCTGGAGAGCTCTCCTTTGAGACAAGTTTGAGGCATTACAATGTGTTCTCCCAAGAAGCCCCTTAACTCTACAAGCAAAAGAAACTTTCACATGATTTCCTTTTGTATTTGTTTGCATTATATTGGATTTCAGGATCTTCATAACCTGTTATGCTGTATTTTAGCTTCAAGTATGAAGAAACAGTCTTCAAAGCTGAGACAGCATAGTCTGGCAGAGGAGGCCAGCAATTAGCCAACAATACAATGCAAGAAACAGATCACACAGACTTAAGACTGATTCATTCGGTTCAGGATCTTTAACAATAACAGACCCTTTCTGGGCTCATCAGGGCAAAAAGAAATGGGGAGGAGAGGCTATTAAAAGAAGAAAATCTAGATCAAGAACACAGCATATCTGCAGCGAACATCCCCTGTTTTTGCCTGCCCAGTGTCATTCTACCTTTTGGAGGTAGTAGCATTCCTCTTATCCTTTCAAAAGCCATGCTTTTCTTACTCTCAGACACTATGGGTGAGACCACAGCATGCTTAGCTCCTGGAGTGGACATGTGACCTACAACTTGACCAGCCTATGACTGGTTCACAGATGGGCATGGGACACAAACTGAGATCATAGGAAGGATAACTAAAGAATTAATCCACAGTGCAGTAAAGAAGGGCAAAAATAAAAGAAGGGTAAGTAAGAAACAAGAAGTATTGAGAAGCTCCAAAATGCATCTAATTGGAGTCCCAGAAGTAAACAAAAACAATAACAGAAGTGAAAAATTTGAAGACATCATTATGGAGAATTTTCCAGAGTTGAGAACACATTGTTTCTCTGAAAGTTCCAACCAGGATAAATGAAATGTCTACCTAGATACATCACAGTGAACCTGCATAACCAAAATAATTGTAAAAATCTTAAACGCTGGCATAGAAGAAAATATTATTGCCTATAAAGAAAGACACATAGACTTGATGAACAGCTTTCATGAGGAATATGAGCCATTGGAATAACAGGAGAAATAACTGTGAATCTAATATTTTAGATACACCTGCTATGATTCCAGAGAGAAGGCAACACAAAGATATTTGTAGATAGAGAAAGACCAAGACGCATTACCACTCACTAACCCTTGCCAAAAAAATCATCGAAGTGGGCTTTTGAATAAAGATAATATATACTGAGGCATATAAGAAATTCAGCACAGAAATTGATCAAATAGTTTGCATTCTTTTTAAATGCCGACTTCAAATAACTATTTCACAAATATTAAACTAAAATTTCAGTTAATAAAACCAGAACACGCGGATGGGCGCGGTAGCTCATGCCTGTAATCCCAATACTTTGGGAGGCCAAGGCAGGCAGATCACGAGGTCAGGAGATCGAGATCATCCTAGCTAACATGGTGAAACCCCATCTCTACTAAAAATACAAACATTAGCTGGGCATGGTGGCACGTGCCTGTAGTCCAGCTACTCGGGAGGCTGAGGCAGGAGAATGGCGTGAACCTGGGAGGCAGAGCTTGCGGTGAGCCCAGATCGCACCCCTGCACTCCAGCCTGGGTGACAGAGCGAGACTCCGTCTCAAAAATAAATAAATAAATAAAAAATAAAGCCAGAACACAAAGATAATGTCTGCTAACATCCATGCCATCGTATCATGAAGGATTTCTCAACCTTGGCATTGTTGGTATTTTGGGTAGGATAATTCTGTACAGTGAAGGGCTGTCCTGTGCATAGCAGGATGCAATATAGTTGTATTCTATCCTCTAGATGCCAGTAGCACACCCCACCCCAGAGTTGACAACCAAAAATGTCTACCCAGAGCTGAAAACCAAAAATGTCTCTTAAATGGAGGCAATTTTGCCCCCAAGTGGACATTTGGCAATTAGTCCAATCGTCATATAGTACAAAGTTCTCTATCTAAAACATCCCCTTGGGGGCAAAATTGCCTCCAGTTAAACAAGCTACTGTCTCCAAACCAGTGTAGAATATAGAAAAAATAAACCAAACTTTACTGACTCAAGAGAAGGAGAGAAAAAAGGGAAAAGTTAAGGGAAAATATAGTTAAAAAATAAGATAGTTTTTAAAAGTCTAAATATATCCATATCACAATATATGTAAATACTTCAATTTCCTTTTTAAAAGACTGAGGTGATATCAACTGCATAGAAAACCGACATCCTTTTGGGAGGCTAGGCAGATGGATCACAAGGTCAGGAGTTCGAGACCAACCTGGCCAATATGGTGAAACCCCATTTCTACTAAAAAGACAGAAATTAGCTGGGCGTAATGGCATGCGCCTGTAGTCCCAGTTACTTGGAGAGGCTGAGGCAGGAGAATCGCTTGAATCCGGGAGGGAGAGGTTGCAGTGAGCTGAGATTGCACCATTGCACTCCAGCCTAGGCAACAGAGCAAGACTCTGTCTCAAAAAAAAAAAAAAAAAAAAATTCCAACCAGGTGCTGTTTATAAGAGAGATAATCTAAAACGCAAGCTACACAGAGGGATGGGAAAGAAAGAAATAGGAAAACCAAAGACATACGCAATACAGATGCTACAACCAAATAAAGCTGATGTAGCTACAATGAAATCTTTAGTAAACCCAATTTTAAAAACAAAGTATTCAAGGTTCATTCATGGTGTAGCCTGTGTCAGTACCTCACTCCTTTTCATAAACAAATGACTTTATGTTGTATGGACATATCATGTTTTGATCATTCATCAGTTGATAGACATTTGGGTTGCTTCCAACTTTTGACCCTGGTGAACAGTATTGCTACAGACATTCATCTGTAAGTTTTTGTTGAACACCTTGTGGATGTTTGAACATCTTTTGGATGTATACTCAGGAGTAGAAGTGCTGGGTCATATAATATTTTTGCTTAGATATAGTTTTAATATCAAAAAATAATTATAAAGCAGCTCTGTACAAAAAATAAAAACTAGTATATTACATGTACAGTTTTTTAGAAAAACTTAGATTACCAAAATTGACTCAAGAAAAAGGAAACTACAATAAGCCAATAACCATAAAATAAATAGAAGTAATGATCAAAGTTGCCTTTTCTATCTAATATACACACCCCAAAAGCAAAAAATTACAGGTACATTTTACCAAATTTTCAAGGAAAAGGTAACCTACCTTATATAATTTTTTTCAGTGAATATAAAAAGAAAGTCATGACTCACCGGGGGTAGCATTACCTTAGTAACAAAATCAAATGAGAACAGTATAAGAAGAGAAAATTATAAGCCATTCTCACTTATCAACACAGATGTAAAAATCTCAAATAAAGTACTTTCCAACGGGATTCATCAGAGTCTAAAAATAATAATATATCATGATCAAATAATGTTGAGTCCAAAAATCCAATAACAATTCAAAACCAGAACTCCTATTAAGGTAATTCACCACATTAAAAGATTAAGAGAGAGAGCATGTAATAATAATTTCGGAAGACCAGGCATTTCATAACACTTAATACCTACTCATTATAAAAGCCCTTATCAAACTTGGAGAACTTAGGGAACTTTCTTAACCTATTATGGTTATCTACCAAAGCCTATTGCAAAGATCATGCTTAAAGTTGAAACGACAGATGGACTCCCACTAATGTCAGGGACAGAAACAGGCAGATCACGAGGTCAGGAGTTCAAGACCAGCCTGGCCAATATAGGGATACCTCTTCTTTACTAAAACTACAAAAATTAGCCAGGCGTGGTGGTGCACACCTGTAGTCTTGCTACTTGGGAGGCTGAGGCAGAAGAATCACTTGAACCTGGGAGGCAGAATTTGCAGTGAGCCAAGACCATGCCACTACAATCCAGCCTGGGTAACAGAGCGAGACTCTTGTTTCAAAGAAAAAAAAAAAGAAAAAGAAAGAAAACAAAAAACCCACAATTAATGCCTTTATTCATCATTGTTCACTTGGCCCTCTGGCTAATGCAACAGGCAATAAATATGGCATCTATACACTATATAAACATATATATAACACTATATATTATAGAGAACATATATGTTACATATTATTCATATTATATATGAGTTTATATATCTATGAACTATATAATTTCCTATATAGAGATGTAGATGCTTTATTTATTTAGGTTGGAAAGAGAGAGCCAAAACAGTCTTGACAAATGACGTGAATACCATAAATAGAACATCTAAGATCTACAAACAAAAGTATTAGGATTATTAAGAGTTTAGTAAGACTGCTGAATAATCAACATGTAAAAATTAATTTATATCCAGAAATAAACAATTCAAAATTATATGAGAAAATACTACCCCCATTCACGTAGTACAAAATTCTAAGTTATCTATAAATATGTGCACCTGTAGTCACAGCTACTTGGGAGGCTGAGGCACGAGAACTGCTTGAACCCAAGAGGCAGAGGATGTAGTGAGCCAAGACTGCACCACTGCACTCCAGCCTGGGTAAGGGAATAAGACTCGGTCTCAAAAAAACAAAACAAAACAAAAACATCTATGTCTCTGTACGTATGTATGTGTATAGAAAGAAAGAAGATATGTAAGATAGATAATGTATACATAATTTAAATACATAAATCAAATATATAAAATACAGATTATAGACAGACATGGAGAAAGTCTTCAAAAATGGTAAGACACCCTGTATTCATAGATGGGAAGTCAATATCATAAGAATGTAAACTCTCCTCAAGTATTTAAATTCCATGCAGTTTGTATCAAAATTATAGTAATTATTTTCATCAAATTTTAATACACTGATCTTTAAATTCACATAGAGGTTAAAGGACTACAAATAGTAAAGCTTCAGAGCATTCTGGAGATGGTTTTAAAAACATCTGATAAATCTGAAAATGCACACAGCCTTGGATCACGTAATTTTATTCCTACATACTTAGTCAAAGGACAAGGAAGCAAGTTCACGGATACTTCTTACAGTCTTGAAAAAGTGAAAATATATAAATAACCTGAATGTCCATTAAATTCTGCTATAATCATACAGGGAGATATTATACAGAAGTTAGAAGGAATAAACTGGCGTCACATGTGAAAACACAGACGCATGAGATATCCTGTTTTGCCTATGGATTCATAAACATTTACAAAATACCTATGGGAATAATAGTTCTGGCAGCAAAGGAAGAAAATGAAAATGGGAGAAGGTAGCCAGGGGCATCAACTCTTTCACAGATTTTAAAATATTTACAAATTCTGAAGCAAATATAAAATAATATTAAAACGTAATAATGCTAAAAGGTGAATACAGGAGGTTCATTATATTCTTCTCTGTAATTTTCTACTACAATTTCCCACTTTCTGGATTTGGCTATTTGTATCCAAATCCAAAACCATGTTTGATATTTTCCTCTAATCCTCATATTCCCTGTAACTGTAACTAGATCTAGAAGTTTGATTGGATTTAGGGGTCATTTCTTTTCTTATTGATTTTTTATTGCATATATTTAAGGTATACAACATGATGTTCTGATCTACATATATATGCATAGTGAATGATTACTACCTGTGAGTAAATAAACGTATCTATTACATTCTATAGGTACCCTCCTTTCCTTTAGAAGAGCACCTAAATTTTCAATATGCAATACTATTAAGTATTGCAAGTATTAAGTCCTGTGTTGTACATTAGATCCTTAGATTCAGTCATCCTAATTCCAAGCATAGGTCAGAGGGTGCAAATGTGCAATTTCTTTTTTTCAGCAAGACCACTTCATGGTGGTACTTGGTATTACCAACGATTGCATCCCATAAGAAGGTGCATAACGTCTGATTTTCCAAGTTTTCGCAATGCTAAGATTGACCAATCAGTTCGACTGGCATCATCCCATTCATCCACCATCAAATTCCCCATCCACCTTTCACCTAGTGGTTTTCACAGCTATTGATCCTGATTACCTGATTACCTAGCTTCATTATTCATTAAGGACTGCAAAATAGTGGGGGTTTTTTTAGTGATTCTAAGTATTTTCTAGGCAATTTACCATCCTGCTTGCTCTCACTGCTGTGGCTCTTTTCTGAAGAACTTTCCTTATAGAATATTTGCCCTGATATATAAAAACGTAATGATTATTGAGTTGGATGATGAGTACCCCGGGACTTTATACTATCCCACGCCACTTCTAATGTGTTTGAAAATTTCTATCATAAAGTGAAAAATTAAAAACAAACTGAAATAAAAATTTGAACGCATAGTGAAAAAAAAAAAAACTGAAAGGAAATACCCTAAATATCTTACCATAATTTATGTCAAGGTTGTAGGACTACAGGTGACATTTACATACTGTTGTGTTTCCAAACTTACCAAGAAAAACATGGATTACTGTTAGTCTCTTGGTAATCTCAAGTCCCATGGTATTAAATGCCATCTATATTCTGATAGCTTCCACACCCTGACCTTTAATCCAATCTCCTTTCTAAATTCCACAACCATAACAATGTAAACACGACTTAATAGACATTTTATATGTAAAATGTCCAAAGCAGAATTCCTGCTTTCATTGTCTCTCCAAAATCTGTTCTCTTCTACCATTTCCCCATCGCTCCAATTGCACAAGCAAAACAAAAACAAATGCAACTCCCCAGAAAAGGCAAATCAAGCAGAAGAGCAGAATGGTGTGATGACAGTGGGGTTGGGAGCTGCGAGTGGTCTACTTTAAATCAGGAGTCAGGGGCTAGTCTCCCTAAGAGGTATCATTTGAAACAACTGACTGAGCAAAGCCCTCAGGAAGGAGTGCATCAAGCGCAGACAACCCAAACCCCAGCACAGTGGAGATCTTAGAGTGTGGAACAGGAAAAGCTAGAGTACAGCCAGGCAGAGGCTGGGTACCATCAAGCTCTTGGTAAAATTGGAGACCAGCTACTCCTCCAAATAACCCCAGAAATGCCTACTGATTTCACATACCAAGCGGGTATCATTCAGAAGTCCTGTGTTCACGAAGTTACAGAACCGAAATCACTTCAGGAAACCACAACTGCTGCCCCATTGAGTAGATGGAAGGCAGAAAACCTGAAAAATCCTCAATAATGGATCACAGTAGCTCTATAATGACAAGGTAAAACAGTGATAATTAAATGACTTAGCAGTGTGTCAAGATGAAGGATAACAGTCTTGGAAAATGAGGCTGGTAAATCAGGCTGGTAAACCCCTCAGGCTTGCACACATACCCCAGTTAGGGTGTGAAAAATGCAGAATGCAAAATCCCTGCCACACATTTTGGTTTAGCACAATGTTTCGTTCCCATCCTATTAGGGTTACTTCTGAGCCAAGCACAGCTGGGCTTTCTTTTCAACTCTGAGGCAAAATGAGAGCTAAGCTCAAATTTATCTCACTTACTCAGTACTTTACTCTGATGCCCCAAGCTCTGTGCTAGACGCTAGCAATAGAGAGACAAGATATCTACTCTAAATGGGGGAAAATGGGTAACATGAGGCCACTGTCACCTCTGAACGAGGTGGGGGACTGAGGCAGCCCAGAAGACAGTCCCTCTAACTGAACCCCAACCTTCGCTAGATCAGGAAAACTGTCACGAAAAGTCAATACTTGAGCTGAGTTTGAGGAGTGAGAAGTTGCCTACTTGTAAGAAGGGAGAGGAAGGAATTCCAGGCAAAAGGCATCACATAGCCAGGTTTTCATCTTGGACAGAATGGGAAAGAGGGAGTCACTGTAGGTGACATTTAAGGTTATTTAATTTAACTGGCATCAAAAGTTCTGGAAACAAGATTCTCATTGCATCTTTCACAAACACCCACACTCAAATCCATCACCACCCACCTTCCATAGCAGCATGATTGAAAGAAGGGCCTGACCCGCAGGGAAGAAATTTTCTCCTTTCCCCAACATATAATGAGTTTTTTAACCTTTTTTTGTACCACAAGTATTATGCATAAGAAAAAAAAAAAAGAATAGACAAAACAGAATAAAATAAAATTGGTCCCATTTGCCCTACTTAGGCGTAGCCATTGCAGTGTTTTGATTCAGAGTTTCAGATATTTTGGGGGTTTTTTTTTCGGTCTGCCTAAATATGCTTTTAAAATAGAGTCATACTATTTGTAAACTAGAAATCATTTCATTTTAATGCAAAGGTCTATAATTTGGATGGTTTCCAAGCCTCATTACCCACCGTTTTCATCTCCGACTTATGAAGTTAGGTCAGGAAAGGGTTAAAGGGTCCATGGGCAGGAGAGAAGAGATGTATCATCTCAGGGAAGAGAAAGCAACAGAAGGGTTGTGTGCTTAACAATTCGCACCAGGATGAATACACCCACGTCTGTCCACTCAGCTCTCTTCCATAGCAACCAGAATACTGCCTTCTCCAGGAGATAAAACTTCCACGCTTACATGGATGCAGCTGGAAACCATCATTCTCAGCAAACTATCACAAGAACAGAAAACCAAACACCGCATGTTCTCACTCATAGGTGGGGAATGAACATGAGATCACTTGGACTCAGGAAGGGGAACATCACACACCGGGGCCTATTATGGCAGGGGGGAGGGGGGAGGTGGGAGGGAAGGCATTCGGTAGTTATACCTGATATAAATGACGAGTTGATGGGTGTGACGAGTTTGATGGTGCAACATGGCAACGTGTACATATGTAACAAACCTGCACACTCTGTACATGTACCCTAGAACTTAAAGTGTAATAATAATAATAATAAAAACACCATCAGTTGAGATCCAGAACTGGGGAGAACCTGGGAAAAGAGTGAATTGTGCACTGAGTCCATATGTTTGCAAAGCTGTGTATACATGCTTCTGTCTTGGAACGTACTCATAAGTGTCCTCCCAGCTAAGCTGCGTGTGCCATGTCTTCACCTTTGATACCTCTTTGTTCAACTTGCCTTCCAGGTATGGTCTCACTTCTTTCTTACTCAGCTTCCAGATGAGCACATCCCTCTTGCCTGGACTCTGTGCACTTTCTGGTTCGGTGGGGGGTGTGTCCTGATGATCCCAGCAGGTTAGATGGCTTGAATTCTCAACAAACCAGGTACAAAAAAAATCACTAGATGAGACACTGAGCTCCCCAGCCAGGGATTCTGGTCCCTCTGTAAAAGTGTGTATGTACTCACCTCCTGCATTACTCTTCTATTGCTGCATAACAAATCTTCACAAACTCAGAAGCTTAAAACAACACTAACTGGATGGATTACGAGGCCAGGTACAGCAGAACTGGACGCTCTCTACTCAAGGTCTTCAGTAGGCTGCAACTCAGGTGCTCCATGGAGCTATAATACACAGAGGCTCAGTTGGGAAAGATCCACTTCAAGTCTTTTCCAGTGGTTAGCAGAACTCATCTTCTTGCAGCTATGTGACCAAGGTCCCCTTTTACTTGGTGGCTACTGACCAGAGACCACTCTCAACTCCTAGAGGCTGCCTGCATAGGTTCCTTGACATGTTGCCTCTTCCAGTGTTTTCTCACAACATGGCATCTTGCTTCTTCAAAGCCAACAAATGGAGCTTCTATGCATCTGCCAGCAGTGACACACAAACACATGCATGCACACACACACACACACAAACACGAGTCAGTCCCTGTTAAGCGTGGGTTCAGTATGTATGAATTTGCCTAGTTTATTAAAGTTACTAAAGTTTATTCATAGCCCTCAAATCAATAACCATAACACTTTCCAAGTCATTTGGGGATGTGCACAGAATGGCAAAAACAAAAAAGAGTAACCAAATGTGTACATTCTTAGCAGAGGTGAAGAATGTGACATTCAGCCTTCGTGTTACCTGTCTCACAGCAAGATGACCACAAAGTGGAGGGGTGCAGTACAGGGGAGCGCAAGAAGCTCTGGCTTGAATTCCAACTGGATGGGGATTGAATCCCAACTCTGTCACCTGTGGGTGGGACAGTCTCAGACAAATCAAGCACTTCTGAACCTCGTTTCCTCTTTTGTAAAATAAAGAAGAGAGATATTTTCGGGATTTAAGATTACAATCTCCGTGAGATATACAGGTTGAGGACCCCTCATCTGAAACGTGACATCCACAATTTCCCAAAATCTGAAACTCCTTGAGCACCAACATGACTCTCCAAGGAAATGCTCATTGGAGCATTTCAGATTTTTGGATTAGAGATGCTCAACTGACAAGTATAATGCAAAATATTCAAAAATTTGAAGAAATTCAAAATCTGAAAACTTCTAGTCCTAGGCATTTTGGATAAGGAATACTCAACCTGTACACACACACACATATACACATATTTCAAAGTTGCCGTGAACATTGAATTAACAAATATTCAACCACTGATTCAAGCTATACCATCCCAAGAGCACACACTGCCCTAGTGGACAAATGGTCTACCAGCTGCATGGCTCTATGCAACACTCCAATGCATCTTGCCTCAGCACAGATCAGGCAGAGACTACCAGCTTCCCAGGGTCTTTGTACTGCAGACAGTGTTTCTGTTTCATGACTAATATCCCTATCCTGAATTGCTCTGGGTTCTTTGGTTGCAGGCAACAGAAACTAATGATGGAAATTATGCAAAACAGAATATTTATTACAAAGATGTTGAGGAGCTCAGAAAACATCATGGAAAACTTAACAACCATCTCTGAGCATCCAAATAACTAGACCTACTGGACAGCCTCTTTGGAGAGCTACAGTCAAGGTGAATAAGCTCATACTATTTCCATCTCTGTGTCATTGTACTCAAAATTTTGTTCTTGGAGAAAGAGGATGATTGGGCTGCATTGGATCACCGGCTCTCCCTTCTTGGGAAATATGGGGCCACTTTACAGTCTCTCTGAAACTGCCACCTACTGGGAATGAGCGGTTCCCCAAACAAAGGGTTTTGTTGGCGTAAGGAGAAATAAAAACCGGGCATGTAAAAACAACGGAAGTACACTCTGGACTCATCAGAAAATTTCAGCCTAGGCATGGTCAGGGTTCACATCCAATTAAGGAGAACACAGCTTCTTAGAGGAAGAGATACGCCCCACCCCCCAACATCAGTTTCCTTTCTCCACCCATTCGTTCGAAAATTACTCATTTAATTAAATGTCAGTCACGTGCTAAATCTTCTGTTAAGATTTTGGAATTCAGAGGGAAGTAAAATTGAGTACTTGCCCTCAAATCCTTCAAAATCTGATGGGAAAAGTTTGTTTGTTTGTTTTCAAGCAGACTGGCAACAACAGAAGTCAGTGTTGCATGGACTAAGTGCCCCCATCACACCAGGCGTCACGCCAAAAGCATTGCATGCAGTATTTCGTCCAATTCTTCCATCATGGTGGGGTAGGTAGTGGCTATCCTGTTTGTAGAGCTGTAAACAGATTCACTGAGCCCCAAGAGATGGGTAGACAGTGGCCCAAATCCTTCTCAAGGTCATCCCTGGCTTTTGGGAGTTCTACACCGAGGAGTGTTCCTTTCAGGAGAGGATGCAATCCATGACATAGAAGCACTTCGTTGGCATCAATGATGCTGAGATGACAATAACATGCATTCCGACGGAGCTGACCGATGACTCTCATCACCACATGCCTTTTCATTCGTTAAATATGTGATACCATTACATGAAAACCAAGACTCCGTTTCAGGGAAAATAAAACCAACCAGGGTGTCTTCATCGGGATGACCTCACTGGCCTCTCAGGCCATACTCTTCTCTCCCTGACCACTCTCCAGCTCTCCTTCAGCTTCACAAGCACACTCAGGTCTCTTCCTCTGCAATGTTTAGGCAATCGCTGTTTGGTGTGTAAGCAGCACTCCCCTGCTGTCTCTCTGCATGGCCGTGCTCTACATTTCCAGGTCAATACTTCAGAGAGACCTTCCTGGACTCTCCTGTTCCATAATTCCCATAGCAACCAGTTCATTCCCTTCCCTGTGGTTACCATAATACGTAACTTATTTTTAAATGTGTTCCTTCATATTTTGTCATATTTCTCATTAAAATGATTGGTCTAAGACCAAAGAACTTGTCCCTGTCATTCTCTATTGTATTCCTTGTTTCTAAAAGGTTCCTGGGACATAACAGTTCAAAAATATATATCTGATGTATGAATGACTGAATAAGTGAATGTGACCATAATGCAGAAATTCTGTAAGAAAACCTTTGTCCTGATAGGTCTCTGGTCTCTGCATAGGACAAAGAGAAATATTCTAAGGTCCCAAAAATTCTTTCCTGGTATGCCACATAAGACCTCCTATTCAGTTCAGTGTAATATTTCCCGTATACTAGACAATCTTTCTTTAGGATTCCACAGGAATTTGAGCAGTCAACTAGGCCTATCTTCCACTTTCCCCACCCTCATCACCAAATTTACAACTCCCACAATCACAGTTACCATTTACCAATTGCCTTCCATAACCCAGGCACTGTACTATGCTCTGCATATGTTATCTAACTCTGTGTAACAACCCTTGCCAAGTAGGCATTATGATACCCACATTACCAGCAGGTGACTTGCAAATGATGTGCTCAAAGCCTCACAATCGTAAGTGATGCAGCTGAAATAAGCAATCCTTAATGAGTGCCATAGTTAGCACCATTTGGGTGGCTGCCCTCACCACAATTCCAGTTCTCTGGACACGACCATGACATCCAGAGTTGAATCTCCAAGTGCCATGTTTGTGTCATATAACCAAGCCTCCTGACCTTGGCTTATTGGTTCAAAGTTAGGTAACTGACACAAGACGTCAAAATAAAATCCTGTCTTGGATTTTGTTTCTATTTTTAACCAAGAGAAGAGATGGGTTGACATTTGGTAGGTAGAGCTGTGAGGGCTAAGCCCCTGGCATTAGTGGCCACATTCCCCATCGTTAGTTTAGAGACTGAAACTCAATACCAGGAGAAGCAGAGATGAGAGACAGTAGAAGAGAGTCCTGGCAAATGCTGAGTCTCTAGTTCTAGTTTTCTTAAAGACCTAGAGGCTCCACTCCACTATCTCAGGTTACTTGGAATGTCCTGACATGTCTCCAATAAATTCTCCTTTCTGTGTGAGTTTATTTTAATTCAGTCTTTGCCATTATATCACCCAAAATGTCTCATTATTTTACATGTGAGATGTTAAGTAGGTAATGAATTTCTCTTTAGTGTAACCCAGTTCAGGCCATCAACCATCCAGTTCATGTTGGGGCCAGACCATGCAGTATCTCAGAGCTGAGGAGGAAAGGGAAGATCCTGGACATCTGGGAGGTGCAAGAACCACTTCTCTGTATTCTTACAAACAGGAAATGCATGGTTCCAGGGGCTAAAATGCACTCAAGAATTCTTGCAGGCAACATGAGGGTAACTAGCTTTGCACAGACATAAATTATCCCTAGCTAAGGAATATCAGTAGCAGTAGCCTCTAAGTCAAAATGGCTCTCACTGACATAAAATTCTTGTTGCAATGCAAAAGACACTTTTTTCTTAAGGATTCATTTCTGACTAACAAAACAAATTGTCATGCCAAACACATAAAAAGATTG
>NW_022144532.1:0-3063 GCF_007565055.1 Rhinopithecus roxellana
AACTAGAAAGAAGCTTTCTTAGAAACTTCTTGGTGATGTGTGAATTCATCTCACAGAGTTACACTTATGTTTCGTGGAGCAGTCCATTAACACTGTCTTTGGGGAAACTGAGAAGGGCTTCTTTGGATCACATTGAGGCCTACGCTGATAAAGGAAATTTCATCCGTTCAAAACGTGAAAGAAGCTTTCTGAGAAACTTCTTTCTGATCTGTGAGTTCATCTCACAGAGTTACAACCTCTGCCTTAAGAAGCAGTTTGCTAACACTTTTTGGTGGAATCTGCAAAGTGAATTTGGGAGCCTATTGAGGCCCATGGTGATAAAGGAATTATCCTCACATAATAACTAAGGAGAAGCTTTCTGAGAAACTGCATTGCCATGTGTGAATGCAACTCACAGAGTTACACGTTTCTCTTCAGTGATCAGTTTGTTAGCACAGTTTTCTGGAAATCTGCAATTAGATACTTCATAGCGCAATGAACATTACAGTGACAAAGGAAATTTCCACAGATGAAAACTAGAAAGAAGCTTTCTTAGAAACTTCTTGGTGATGTGTGAATTCATCTCACAGAGTTACACTTATGTTTCGTGGAGCAGTCCATTAACACTGTCTTTGGGGAACTGAGAAGGGCTTCTTTGGATCACATTGAGGCCTACGCTGATAAAGGAAATTTCATCCGTTCAAAACGTGAAAGAAGCTTTCTGAGAAACTTCTTTCTGATCTGTGAGTTCATCTCACAGAGTTACAACCTCTGCCTCAAGAAGCAGTTTGCTAACCTCTTTCTGGAATCTGCAAAGTGATATTTGGGAGCCTATTGGGGCCCATGGTGATAAAGGAATTATCCTCACATAATAACTAAAGAGAAGCTTTGTGAGAAACTGCATTGCCATGTGTGAATGCAACTCACAGAGTTACACGTTTCTCTTCAGTGATCAGTTTGTTAGCACAGTTTTCTGGAAATCTGCAATTAGATACTTCATAGCGCAATGAACATTACAGTGACAAAGGAAATTTCCACAGATGAAAACTAGAAAGAAGCTTTCTTAGAAACTTCTTGGTGATGTGTGAATTCATCTCACAGAGTTACAATGTTTCGTGGAGCAGTCCATTAACACTGTCTTTGGGAAACTGAGAAGGGCTTCTTTGGATCACATTGAGGCCTACGCTGATAAAGGAAATTTCATCCGTTCAAAACGTGAAAGAAGCTTTCTGAGAAACTTCTTTCTGATCTGTGAGTTCATCTCACAGAGTTACAACCTCTGCCTTAAGAAGCAGTTTGCTAACATTTTTGGTGGAATCTGCAAAGTGATATTTGGGAGCCTATTGAGGCCCATGGTGATAAAGGAATTATCCTCACATAATAACTAAGAGAAGCTTTCTGAGAAACTGCATTGCCATGTGTGAATGCAACTCACAGAGTTACACGTTTCTCTTCAGTGATCTTGTTAGCACAGTTTTCTGGAAATCTGCAATTAGATACTTCACAGCGCAATGAACATTACAGTGACAAAGGAAATTTCCACAGATGAAAACTAGAAAGAAGCTTTCTTAGAAACTTCTTGGTGATGTGTGAATTCATCTCACAGAGTTACACTTATGTTTCGTGGAGCAGTCCATTAACACTGTCTTTGGGGAAACTGAGAAGGGCTTCTTTGGATCACATGAGGCCTACGCTGATAAAGGAAATTTCATCCGTTCAAAACGTGAAAGAAGCTTTCTGAGAAACTTCTTTCTGATCTGTGAGTTCATCTCACAGAGTTACAACCTCTGCCTCAAGAAGCAGTTTGCTAACACTTTTTCTTGGAATCTGCAAAGTGATATTTGGGAGCCTTGGGGCCCATGTGATAAAGGAATTATCCTCACATAAAACTAAAGAGAAGCTTTGTGAGAAACTGCATTGCTATGTGTGAATGCAACTCACAGAGTTACGCCAGTGTTTTTGGGGCCGTTTCGTAGGACTGTTTCCCTGGATTCCGAGAAGTGATATCAGATAGCTTTGAAGAATAGAAGGAGAAAACGAATACTCCAAGAGAAAGCGGAACCAAGCTTTCTGCGAAACTGCTTTGTGATATGTGAGTTCATTTCACAGTGTTCTATCACCCTTTCTCGGGGGAGTTTCCTAGCACTCATTTTGAGGAATCTCAGATGTGATGTCTTGGATATCGTTGAATCGCATGCTGAATAGGAACTATCCTCAGAGAAACCTGCAGAGAAGCCTTCTCAGAAACTTCTTTCTTGTGGGTGAATTCAGCCCACAGATGTCCATCATTGTTTCCACTGAGAACTTGCTAGCAGAGTTTTCGCAGAATCTGCAATAGGACACACGGTGGCGCTCCAAGACCACAAATAACCTCGTCTTACTAAAGTGGGAAGCTTCTGAGAAACCGCTTTGTGATGTGTGAATTCAACTCACTAAATTGCAGCTGTATTTCGTGGGGCCGTGGCCTAGCCCTATTTGTGTGGATCTGAGAACAGATATTCCCGATCCTTTGAAAACAATGGGGTCAATGGAAACATCTTCCAATAAAAATGAGAAAGAAGCTTTCTGAGAAACTTCTTTCTGATCTGTGAGTTCATCACAGAGTTACCACCTCTGCCCAAAGAAGCAGATGGCTAACACTCTGTTGGTAATCTGCAAATGATATTTGGGAGCCTATTGGGGCCCATGGTGATAAAGCAAATATCCTCACATAATAACTAAAGAGAAGCTTTGTGAGAAACTGCTTGCCATGTGAATGCAAACTCACAGAGTTACACGTTTCTCTTCAGTGATCAGTTTGTTAGCACAGTTTTCTGGGAATCTGCAATTAGAACTTCATAGCGGCAATGAACATTACAGTGACAAAGGAAATTTCCACAGATGAAAACTAGAAAGAAGCTTTCTTAGAAACTTCTTGGTGATGTGTGAATTCATCTCACAGAGTTACTTATGTTTCGTGGAGCAGTCCCATTAACACTGTCTTTGGGGAGGAACTGAGAAGGGCTTCTTTGGATCACATGAGGCCTACGCTGAGAAAGGAAATTTCATCCGTTCAAAACGTGAAAGAAGTCTGAGAAACTTCTT
>NW_022144533.1:0-5684 GCF_007565055.1 Rhinopithecus roxellana
AGTCTCCACCTCTGGGGACAGCGCACAGCTGAAGACCAACAGGGGAAGTAGCGGGACGGTGCAGACGCGAACGACTCTGTCTGACAGCTTTGGGGAGAGCCGCGGATCTCCCAACGCGGAGGTTGAGATCTGAGAACGGACAGACTGCCTGCTCAGGTGTGTCCCTGACCCCTGAGTAGCCTAGCTGGGAGAAATCCCCCACTAGGGGCAGTCTGACACCCCACACCTCACAGGGTGGAGTACACCCCTGAGAGGACACTTCCAAAGGAAGAATCAGACAGGTACACTCGCTGTTCAGCAATATTCTATCTTCGGCAACCTCTGCTGCTGATACCCAGGCAAACAGGGTCTGGAGTGGACCTCAAGCAATCTCCAACAGACCAACAGAGAGTCCTTCTGACTGTCAGAAGGAAAACTATCAAACAGGAAGGACACCTATACCAAAACCCCATCGTCACCACCATCAAAGACCAGAGACAGATAAAACCACAAAGATGGGGAAGAAGCAGGGCAGAAAAGCTGGAAATTCAAAAAATAAGAGCGCATCTCCCCCTGCAAAGGAGCAGCCCATCACCAGCAACGGATCAAAGCTGGTCAGAGAATGACTTGGACGAGAGGAGAGAGAGAAAGGCTTCAGTCCATCAAACTTATCAGAGCTAAAGGAGGAATTACGTACCCAGCGCAAAGAAACTAAAAATCTTGAAAAAAGAGTGGAAGAATTGACAGCTAGACTCATTAATGCAGAGAAGATCATAAACGAAATGACAGAGATGAAAACCATGACACGAGAAATACGTGACAAATGCACAAGCTTCAGTAACCGACTCGATCAACTGGAAGAAAGAGTATCAGCGATTGAAGATCAAATGAATGAAATGAAGCGAGAAGAGAAACCAAAAGAAAAAAGAAGAAAAAGAAATGAGCAAAGCCTGCAAGAAGTATGGGATTACGTAAAAAGACCAAATCTACGTCTGATTGGGGTGCCTGAAAGTGAGGGGGAAAATGGAACCAAGTTGGAAAACACTCTTCAGGATATCATCCAGGAGAACTTCCCCAACCTAGTAGGGCAGGCCAACATTCAAATTCAGGAAATACAGAGAACGCCACAAAGATACTCCTCCAGAAGAGCAACTCCAAGACACATAATTGCCAGATTCACCAAAGTTGAAATGAAGGAAAAAATCTTAAGGGCAGCCAGAGAGAAAGGTCGGGTACCCACAAAGGGAAGCCCATCAGACTAACAGCAGATCTCTCGGCAGAAACTCTACAAGCCAGAAGAGAGTGGGGGCCAATATTCAACGTTCTTAAAGAAAAGAATTTTAAACCCAGAATTTCATATCCAGCCAAACTAAGTTTCATAAGTGAAGGAGAAATAAAATCCTTTACAGATAAGCAAATGCTTAGAGATTTTGTCACCACCAGGCCTGCCTTACAAGAGACCCTGAAGGAAGCCCTAAACATGGAAAGGAACAACCGGTACCAGCCATCGCAAAAACATGCAAAATGTAAAGACCATCGAGGCTAGGAAGAAACTGCATCAACTAACGAGCAAAATAACCAGTTAATATCATAATGGCAGGATCAAGTTCACACATAACAATATTAACCTTAAATGTTAATGGACTAAATGCTCCAATTAAAAGACACAGACTGGCAAACTGGATAAAGAGTCAAGACCCATCAGTCTGCTGTATTCAGGAGACCCATCTCACATGCAGAGACATACATAGGCTCAAAATAAAGGGATGGAGGAAGATCTACCAAGCAAATGGAGAACAAAAAAAAGCAGGGGTTGCAATCCTAGTCTCTGATAAAACAGACTTTAAACCATCAAAGATCAAAAGAGACAAAGAAGGCCATTACATAATGGTAAAGGGATCAATTCAACAGGAAGAGCTAACTCTCCTAAATATATATGCACCCAATACAGGAGCACCCAGATTCATAAAGCAAGTCCTTAGAGACTTACAAAGAGACTTAGACTCCCATACAATAATGGGAGACTTCAACACTCCGCTGTCAACATTAGACAGATCAACGAGACAGAA
The DNA here is from genome assembly GCF_007565055.1 of Rhinopithecus roxellana. Taxonomy (NCBI): domain Eukaryota; kingdom Metazoa; phylum Chordata; class Mammalia; order Primates; family Cercopithecidae; genus Rhinopithecus; species Rhinopithecus roxellana. Next base: position 2,049 of record NW_022144533.1, read on the forward strand.
AGTTAACAAGGATATCCAGGAATTGAACTCATCTCTGCACCAAGCGGACCTAATAGACATCTATAGAACTCTCCACCCCAAATCAACAGAATATACATTCTTCTCAGCACCACATCGCACTTATTCCAAAATTGACCACATAATTGGAAGTAAAGCACTCCTCAGCAAATGTAAAAGAACAGAAATTATAACAAACTGTCTCTCAGACCACAGTGCAATCAAACTAGAACTCAGGACTAAGAAACTCAATCAAAACCGCTCAACTACATGGAAACTGAACAACCTGCTCCTGAATGACTACTGGGTACATAACGAAATGAAAGCGGAAATAAAGATGTTCTTTGAAACCAATGAGAACAAAGATACAACATACCAGAATCTCTGGGACACATTTAAAGCAGTGTGTAGAGGGAAATTTATAGCACTAAATGCCCACAAGAGAAAGCAGGAAAGATCTAAAATTGACACTCTAACATCACAATTAAAAGAACTAGAGAGGCAAGAGCAAACACATTCAAAAGCTAGCAGAAGGCAAGAAATAACTAAGATCAGAGCAGAACTGAAGGAGATAGAGACACAAAAAACCCTCCAAAAAATCAATGAATCCAGGAGTTGGTTTTTTGAAAAGATCAACAAAATTGACAGACCGCTAGCAAGGCTAATAAAGAAAAAAGAGAGAGGAATCAAATAGATGCAATAAAAAATGATAAAGGGGATATCACCACTGACCCCACAGAAATACAAACTACCATCAGAGAATACTATAAACGCCTCTACGCAAATCAACTAGAAAATCTAGAAGAAATGGATAATTTCCTGGACACTTACACTCTCCCAAGGCTAAACCAGGAAGAAGTTGAATCCCTGAATAGACCAATAGCAGGCTCTGAAATTGAGGCAACAATTAATAGCCTACCCACCAAAAAAAGTCCAGGACCAGATGGATTCACAGCTGAATTCTACCAGAGGTACAAGGAGGAGCTGGTACCATTCCTTCTGAAACTATTCCAATCAATAGAAAAAGAGGGAATCCTCCCTAACTCATTTTATGAGGCCAACATCATCCTGATACCAAAGCCTGGCAGAGACACAACAAAAAAAGAGAATTTTAGACCAATATCCCTGATGAACATTGATGCAAAAATCCTCAATAAAATACTGGCAAACCGGATTCAGCAGCACATCAAAAAGCTTATCCACCATGATCAAGTGGGCTTCATCCCTGGGATGCAAGGCTGGTTCAACATTCGCAAATCAATAAACGTAATCCAGCATATAAACAGAACCAAAGACAAGAACCACATGATTGTCTCAATAGATGCAGAAAAGGCTTTTGACAAAATTCAACAGCCCTTCATGCTAAAAACGCTCAATAAATTCGGTATTGATGGAACGTACCTCAAAATAATAAGAGCTATTTATGACAAACCCACAGCTAATATCATACTGAATGGGCAAAAACTGGAAAAATTCCCTTTGAAAACTGGCACAAGACAGGGATGCCCTCTCTCACCACTCCTATTCAACATAGTGTTGGAAGTTCTGGCTAGGGCAATCAGGCAAGAGAAAGAAATCAAGGGTATCCAGTTAGGAAAAGAAGAAGTCAAATTGTCCCTGTTTGCAGATGACATGATTGTATATTTAGAAAACCCCATCGTCTCAGCCCAAAATCTCCTTAAGCTGATAAGCAACTTCAGCAAAGTCTCAGGATACAAAATTAATGTGCAAAAATCACAAGCATTCTTATACACCAGTAACAGACAAGCAGAGAGCCAAATCAGGAATGAACTTCCATTCACAATTGCTTCAAAGAGAATAAAATACCTAGGAATCCAGCTTACAAGGGATGTAAAGGACCTCTTCAAGGAGAACTACAAACCACTGCTCAGTGAAATCAAAGAGGACACAAACAAATGGAAGAACATACCATGCTCATGGATAGGAAGAATCAATATCGTGAAAATGGCCATACTCCCCAAGGTTATTTATAGATTCAATGCCATCCCCATCAAGCTACCAATGAGTTTCTTCACAGAATTGGAAAAAACTGCTTTAAAGTTCATATGGAACCAAAAAAGAGCCCGCATTGCCAAGACAATCCTAAGTCAAAAGGACAAAGCTGGAGGCGTCACGCTACCTGACTTCAAACTATACTACAAGGCTACAGTAACCAAAACAGCATGGTACTGGTACCAAAACAGAGATATAGACCAATGGAACAGAACAGAGTCCTCAGAAATAATACCGCACATCTACAGCCATCTGATCTTTGACAAACCTGAGAGAAACAAGAAATGGGGAAAGGATTCCCTATTTAATAAATGGTGCTGGGAAAATTGGCTAGCCATAAGTAGAAAGCTGAAACTGGATCCTTTCCTTACCCCTTATACGAAGATTAATTCAAGATGGATTAGAGACTTAAATGTTAGACCTAATACCAAAAACCCTAGAAGAAAATCTAGGTAGTACCATTCAGGACATAGGCATGGGCAAGGACTTCATGTCTAAAACACCAAAAGCAACGGCAGCAAAAGCCAAAATTGACAAATGGGATCTAATTAAACTAAAGAGCTTTTGCACAGCAAAAGAAACTACCATCAGAGTGAACAGGCAACCTACAGAATGGGAGAAAATTTTTGCAACCTACTCATCTGACAAAGGGCTAATATCCAGAATCTACAAAGAACTCAAACAAATATAGAGAAAAAAACAAACAACCCCATCAAAAAGTGGGGAAAGGATATGAACAGACATTTCTCAAAAGAAGATATTCATACAGCCAACAGACACATGAAAAAATGCTCATCATCACTGGCCATCAGAGAAATGCAAATCAAAACCACAATGAGATACCATCTCACACCAGTTAGAATGGCAATCATTAAGAAGTCAGGAAACAACAGGTGTTGGAGAGGATGTGGAGAAATAGGAACACTTTTACACTGTTGGTGGGATTGTAAACTAGTTCAACCATTATGGAAAACAGTATGGCAATTCCTCAAGGATCTAGAACTAGATGTACCATATGACCCAGCCATCCCACTACTGGGTATATACCCAAAGGATTATAAATTATTCTACTACAAAGACACTACACGTATGTTTATTGCGGCACTATTCACAATAGCAAAGACTTGGAATCAACCCAAATGTCCATCTGTGACAGACTGGATTAAGAAAATGTGGCACATATACACCATGGAATACTATGCAGCCATAAAAAAGGATGAGTTTGCGTCCTTTGTAGGGACATGGATGCAGCTGGAAACCATCATTCTTAGCAAACTATCACAAGAAGAGAAAACCAAACACCGCATGTTCTCACTCATAGGTGGGAACTGAACAATGAGATCACTTGGACTCGGGAAGGGGAACATCACACACTGGGGCCTATCATGGGGAGGGGGGAGGGGGGAGGAGGGAGGGATTGCATTGGGGAGTTATACATGATATAAATGATGAATTGATGGGTGCTGACGAGTTGATGGGTGCAGCACACCAACATGGCATAAGTATACATATGTAACAAACCTGCACGTTATGCACATGTACCCTAGAACTTAAAGTATAATAAAAAAAAAAAAAAAAAAAAAAAAAAGAAGTAGAGAAGAAGTTTATGAGAGATTGCTTCTATGT
>NW_022144534.1:0-383 GCF_007565055.1 Rhinopithecus roxellana
GTGTGAATGCAACTCTCAGAGTTACACGTTTCTCTTCAGTGATCAGTTTGTTAACACAGTTTTCTGGAAATCTGCAATTAGACACTTCATAGCGCAATGAAGCTACGGTGACAGATATATCCACAGATGAAAACTAGAAAGAAGCTTTCTTAGAAACTGCCTGGTGATGTGTGAATTCATCTCACAGAGTTACACTTATGTTTCGTGGAGCAGTCCATTAACACTGTCTTTGAGGAAACTGAGAAGGGCTTCCTTGCATCGCTTTGAGGCCTACGCTGATAAAGGAAATTTCATCCGTTCAAAACGTGAAAGAAGCTTTCTGAGAAACTTCTTTCTGTTCTGTGAGTTCATCTCACAGACTTATAACTTAGACTTCAGAAAGC
>NW_022144535.1:0-1393 GCF_007565055.1 Rhinopithecus roxellana
TCTCTAGTTATTATGTGAGGAGATTTCCTTTTTCACCATGGGCCCCTATATGGGCTCCCAAGTATCACTTTAAAGATTCCACGAAAAGAGTGATAGCAAACTGCTCCTGAGGTTTAAGTTATAAGTCTGTGAGATGAACTCACAGATCAGAAAGAAGTGTCTCAGAAAGCTTCTTTCACGTTTTGAACGGATGAAATTTCCTTTATCAGCGTAGGCCTCAATGCGATCCAAGAAGCCCTTCTCAGTTTCCTCAAAGACAGTGTTAATGGACTGCTCCACGAAACATAAGTGTAACTCTGTGAGATGAATTCACACATCACCAAGAAGTTTCTAAGAAGCTTCTTTCTAGTTTTCAACTGAGTATATTTCCTTTGTCACCGTAAGCTTCACTGCGCTATGAAGTATCTAACTGCAGATTTCTAGAAAACTGTGTTAGCAAATGATCACTGAAGAGAAACGTGTAACTCTGTGAGTTGCATTCACACATGGCAATGCAGTTTCTCAGAGAGCTTCTCTCAGTTATTATGGGAGGATATTTGCTTTTTCACCATAGCCCTCAATGAGCTCCCAAATATCACTTTGCAGAATCCAGGACAACAGTGGTAGCAAACTGTTCCAAGAAGGGAAGGGTGGAACTCTGTGAGATGAAGTCACACATCAGAAAGCAATCTCTAGAAGCTTCTCTAGTTATTATGTGAGGAGATTTCCTTTTTCACCATGGGCCCCTATTATGGGCTCCCAAGTATCACTTTAAAGATTCCACGAAAAAGATGATAGCAAACTGCTTCCTGAGGTTTAAGTTATAAGTCTGTGAGATGAACTCACAGATCAGAAAGAAGTGTCTCAGAAAGCTTCTTTCACGTTTTGAACGGATGAAATTTCCTTATCAGCGTAGGCCTCAATGCGATCCAAAGAAGCCCTTCTCAGTTTCCTCAAAGACAGTGTTAATGGACTGCTCCACGAAACATAAGTGTAACCTGTGAGATGAATTCCACACATCACCAAGAAGTTTCTAAGAAAGCTTCTTTCTAGTTTTCAACTGAGTATATTTCCTTTGTCACCGTAAGCTTCACTGCGCTATGAAGTATCTAACTGCAGATTTCTAGAAAACTGTGTTAGCAAACTGATCACTGAAGAGAACGTGTAACTCTGTGAGTTGCATTCACACATGGCAATGCAGTTTCCAGAGAGCTTCTCTCCAGTTATTATGGGAGGATATTCTGCTTTTCACCATAGCCCTCAATGAGCTCCCAAATATCACTTTGCAGAATCCAGGACAACAGTGTAGCAAACTGTTCCAAGAAGGAAGGGGGAAACTCTGTGAGTTGAAGTCACACATCAGAAAGCAATCTCTAGAAGCTTCTCTCTAGTTATATGTGAGAGATTTCCTTTT
>NW_022144536.1:0-611 GCF_007565055.1 Rhinopithecus roxellana
GCAGTGCATTAACACTGTCTTTGAGGAAACTGAGAAGGGCTTCTTTGGATCGCATTGAGGCCTACGCTGGTAAAGGAAATTTCATCCGTTCAAAACGTGAAAGAAGCTTTCTGAGAAACTTCTTTCTGATCTGTGAGTTCATCTCACAGACTTATAACTTAAACCTCAGGAAGCAGTTTGCTATCACTCTTTTCGTGGAATCTTTAAAGTGATACTTGGGAGCCCATAGGGGCCCATGGTGAAAAAGGAAATCTCCTCACATAATAACTAGAGAGAAGCTTTCTAGAGATTGCTTCTGATGTGTGACTTCATCTCACAGAGTTCCACCCTTCCCTTCTTGGAACAGTTTGCTAACACTGTTGTCCTGGATTCTGCAAAGTGATATTTGGGAGCTCATTGAGGGCTATGGTGAAAAAGCAAATATCCTCCCATAATAACTGGAGAGAAGCTCTCTGAGAAACTGCATTGCCATGTGTGAATGCAACTCACAGAGTTACACGTTTCTCTTCAGTGATCAGTTTGCTAACACAGTTTTCTAGAAATCTGCATTAGATACTTCATAGCGCAATGAAGCTTACGGTGACAAAGGAAATATACTCAGTGGAAAACTA
>NW_022144537.1:0-16773 GCF_007565055.1 Rhinopithecus roxellana
TTCTGAGAAACTTCTTTCTGATCTGTGAGTTCATCTCACAGAGTTACAAACTCTGCCCAAGAAGCAGTTTGCTAACACTCTTTTCTTGGAATCTGCAAGTGATATTTGGGAGCCTATTGGGGCCCATGGTGATAAAGGAATTATCCTCACATAATAACTAAAGAGAAGCTTTGTGAGAAACTGCATTGCCCATGTGTGAATGCAACTCACAGAGTTACACGTTCTCTTCAGTGAGTCAGTTTGTTAGCACAGTTTTCTGGAAATCTGCAATTAGATACTTCACATCGCAATGACATTACAGTGAGAAAGGAAATTTCCACAGAGAAAAACTAGAAGAAGCTTTCTTAGAAACTTCTTGGTGATGTGTGAATTCATCTCACAGAGTGTACACTTATGTTTCGTGGAGCAGTCCATTAACACTGTCTTTGGGGAAACTGAAAGGGCTTCTTGGATCACATGAGGCCTACGCTGATAAGGAATTTCATCCGTTCAAAACGTGAAAGAAGCGTTCTGAGAAACTTCTTTCTGATCTGTGAGTTCATCTCACAGAGTTACACCTCTGCTCAAGAAGCAGTTTGCTAACACGCTTTAGTGGGAATCTGCAAAGTGATAATTGGGAGCGTATTGGGGCCCAGGTGATAAAGCAAATATCCTCACATAATAACTAAGAGAAGCTTTCTGAGAAACTGCATTGCCATTGTGTGAATGCAACTCACAGAGTTACACGTTTCTCTTCAGTGATCAGTTTGTTAGCACAGTTTTCTGGAAATCTGCAATTAGATACTTCATAGCGCAATGAACATTACAGTGACAAAGGAAATTTCCACAGATGAAAACTAGAAAGAAGCTTTCTTAGAAACTTCTTGGTGATGTGTGAATTCATCTCACAGAGTTACACTTATGTTTCGTGGAGCAGTCCATTAACACTGTCTTTGGGGAAACTGAGAAGGGCTTCTTTGGATCACATTGAGGCCTACGCTGAGAAAGGAAATTTCATCCGTTCAAAACGTGAAAGAAGCTTTCTGAGAAACTTCTTTCTGATCTGTGAGTTCATCTCACAGAGTTACAACCTCTGCCTTAAGAAGCAGTTTGCTAACACTTTTTGGTGGAATCTGCAAAGTGATATTTGGGAGCCTATTGAGGCCCATGGTGATAAAGGAATTATCCTCACATAATAACTAAGGAGAAGCTTTCTGAGAAACTGCATTGCCATGTGTGAATGCAACTCACAGAGTTACACGTTTCTCTTCAGTGATCAGTTTGTTAGCACAGTTTTCTGGAAATCTGCAATTAGATACTTCACAGCGCAATGAACATTACAGTGACAAAGGAAATTTCCACAGATGAAAACTAGAAAGAAGCTTTCTTAGAAACTTCTTGGTGATGTGTGAATTCATCTCACAGAGTTACACTTATGTTTCGTGGAGCAGTCCATTAACACTGTCTTTGGGGAAACTGAGAAGGGCTTCTTTGGATCACATTGAGGCCTACGCTGATAAAGGAAATTTCATCCGTTCAAAACGTGAAAGAAGCTTTCTGAGAAACTTCTTTCTGATCTGTGAGTTCATCTCACAGAGTTACAACCTCTGCCTTAAGAAGCAGTTTGCTAACACTTTTTGTGGAATCTGCAAAGTGATATTTGGGAGCCTATTGAGGCCCATGGTGATAAAGGAATTATCCTCACATAATAACTAAGGAGAAGCTTTCTGAGAAACTGCATTGCCATGTGTGAATGCAACTCACAGAGTTACACGTTCTCTTCAGTGATCAGTTTGTTAGCACAGTTTTCTGGAAATCTGCAATTAGATACTTCACAGCGCAATGAACATTACAGTGACAAAGGAAATTTCCACAGATGAAAACTAGAAAGAAGCTTTCTTAGAAACTTCTTGGTGATGTGTGAATTCATCTCACAGAGTTACACTTATGTTTCGTGGAGCAGTCCATTAACACTGTCTTTGGGGAAACTGAGAAGGGCTTCTTTGGATCACATTGAGGCCTACGCTGATAAAGGAAATTTCATCCGTTCAAAACGTGAAAGAAGCTTTCTGAGAAACTTCTTTCTGATCTGTGAGTTCATCTCACAGAGTTACAACCTCTGCCTTAAGAAGCAGTTTGCTAACACTCTTTTTGTGGAATCTGCAAAGTGATATTTGGGAGCCTATTGAGGGCCCATGGTGATAAAGGAATTATCCTCACATAATAACTAAGGAGAAGCTTTCTGAGAAACTGCATTGCCATGTGTGAATGCAACTCACAGAGTTACACGTTTCTCTTCAGTGATCAGTTTGTTAGCACAGTTTTCTGGAAATCTGCAATTAGATACTTCACTAGCGCAATGAACATTACAGTGACAAAGGAAATTTCCACAGATGAAAACTAGAAAGAAGCTTTCTTAGAAACTTCTTGGTGATGTGTGAATTCATCTCACAGAGTTACACTAATGTTTCGTGGAGCAGTCCATTAACACTGTCTTTGGGGAAACTGAGAAGGGCTTCTTTGGATCACATTGAGGCCTACGCTGATAAAGGAAATTTCATCCGTTCAAAACGTGAAAGAAGCTTTCTGAGAAACTTCTTTCTGATCTGTGAGTTCATCTCACAGAGTTACAACCTCTGCCTTAAGAAGCAGTTTGCTAACACTTTTTGGTGGAATCTGCAAAGTGATATTTGGGAGCCTATTGAGGCCCATGGTGATAAAGGAATTATCCTCACATAATAACTAAAGGAGAAGCTTTCTGAGAAACTGCATTGCCATGTGTGAATGCAACTCACAGAGTTACACGTTTCTCTTCAGTGATCAGTTTGTTAGCACAGTTTTCTGGAAATCTGCAATTAGATACTTCACAGCGCAATGAACATTACAGTGACAAAGGAAATTTCCACAGATGAAAACTAGAAAGAAGCTTTCTTAGAAACTTCTTGGTGATGTGTGAATTCATCTCACAGAGTTACACTTATGTTTCGTGGAGCAGTCCATTAACACTGTCTTTGGGGAAACTGAGAAGGGCTTCTTTGGATCACATTGAGGCCTACGCTGATAAAGGAAATTTCATCCGTTCAAAACGTGAAAGAAGCTTTCTGAGAAACTTCTTTCTGATCTGTGAGTTCATCTCACAGAGTTACAACCTCTGCCTTAAGAAGCAGTTTGCTAACACTTTTTGGTGGAATCTGCAAAGTGATATTTGGGAGCCTATTGAGGCCCATGGTGATAAAGGAATTATCCTCACATAATAACTAAAGAGAAGCTTTCTGAGAAACTGCATTGCCATGTGTGAATGCAACTCACAGAGTTACACGTTTCTCTTCAGTGATCAGTTTGTTAGCACAGTTTTCTGGAAATCTGCAATTAGATACTTCATAGCGCAATGAACATTACAGTGACAAAGGAAATTTCCACAGATGAAAACTAGAAAGAAGCTTTCTTAGAAACTTCTTGGTGATGTGTGAATTCATCTCACAGAGTTACACTAATGTTTCGTGGAGCAGTCCATTAAACACTGTCTTTGGGGAAACTGAGAAGGGCTTCTTTGGATCACATTGAGGCCTACGCTGATAAAGGAAATTTCATCCGTTCAAAACGTGAAAGAAGCTTTCTGAGAAACTTCTTTCTGATCTGTGAGTTCATCTCACAGAGTTACAACCTCTGCCTCAAGAAGCAGTTTGCTAACACTCTTTTCTTGGAATCTGCAAAGTGATATTTGGGAGCCTATTGGGGCCCATGGTGATAAAGGAATTATCCTCACATAATAACTAAAGAGAAGCTTTGTGAGAAACTGCATTGCTATGTGTGAATGCAACTCACAGAGTTACGCCAGTGTTTTTTGGGGCCGTTTCGTAGGACTGTTTCCGTGGATTCCGAGAAGTGATATTTCAGATAGCTTTGAAGAATAGAAGGAGAAAACGAATATACTCCAAGAGAAAGCGGAACCAAGCTTTCTGCGAAACTGCTTTGTGATATGTGAATTCATTTCACAGTGTTCTATCACCCTTTCTCGGGGGAGTTTCCTAGCACTCATTTTGAGGAATCTCAGATGTGATGTCTTGGATATCGTTGAATCGCATGCTGAATAAGGAACTATCCTCAGAGAAACCTGCAGAGAAGCCTTCTCAGAAACTTCTTTCTTGTGGGTGAATTCAGCCCACAGATGTCCATCATTGTTTCCACTGAGAAACTTGCTAGCAGAGTTTTCGCAGAATCTGCAATAGGACACACGGTGGCGCTCCAAGACCACAAATAACCTCGTCTTACTAAAGTGGGAAGCTTTCTGAGAAACCGCTTTGTGATGTGTGAATTCAACTCACTAAGTTGCAGCTGTATTTCGTGGGGCCGTGGCCTAGCCCTATTTGTGTGGAATCTGAGAACAGATATTCCCGATCCCTTTGAAAACAATGGGGTCAATGGAAACATCTTCCAATAAAAATGAGAAAGAAGCTTTCTGAGAAACTTCTTTCTGATCTGTGAGTTCATCTCACAGAGTTACCACCTCTGCCCAAAGAAGCAGATGGCTAACACTCTGTTCGTGTAATCTGCAAAATGATATTTGGGAGCCTATTGGGGCCCATGGTGATAAAGGCAAATATCCTCACATAATAACTAAAGAGAAGCTTTGTGAGAAACTGCATTGCCATGTGTGAATGCAACTCACAGAGTTACACGTTTCTCTTCAGTGATCAGTTTGTTAGCACAGTTTTCTGGGAATCTGCAATTAGATACTTCATAGCGCAATGAACATTACAGTGACAAAGGAAATTTCCACAGATGAAAACTAGAAAGAAGCTTTCTTAGAAACTTCTTGGTGATGTGTGAATTCATCTCACAGAGTTACACTTATGTTTCGTGGAGCAGTCCATTAACACTGTCTTTGGGGAAACTGAGAAGGGCTTCTTTGGATCACATTGAGGCCTACGCTGAGAAAGGAAATTTCATCCGTTCAAAACGTGAAAGAAGCTTTCTGAGAAACTTCTTTCTGATCTGTGAGTTCATCTCACAGAGTTACAACCTCTGCCTTAAGAAGCAGTTTGCTAACAATTTTTGGTGGAATCTGCAAAGTGATATTTGGGAGCCTATTGAGGCCCATGGTGATAAAGGAATTATCCTCATCATAATAACTAAAGAGAAGCTTTCTGAGAAACTGCATTGCCATGTGTGAATGCAACTCACAGAGTTACACGTTTCTCTTCAGTGATCAGTTTGTTAGCACAGTTTTCTGGAAATCTGCAATTAGATACTTCATAGCGCAATGAACATTACAGTGACAAAGGAAATTTCCACAGATGAAAACTAGAAAGAAGCTTTCTTAGAAACTTCTTGGTGATGTGTGAATTCATCTCACAGAGTTACACTTATGTTTCGTGGAGCAGTCCATTAACACTGTCTTTGGGGAAACTGAGAAGGGCTTCTTTGGATCACATTGAGGCCTACGCTGATAAAGGAAATTTCATCCGTTCAAAACGTGAAAGAAGCTTTCTGAGAAACTTCTTTCTGATCTGTGAGTTCATCTCACAGAGTTACAACCTCTGCCTCAAGAAGCAGTTTGCTAACACTCTTTTCTTGGAATCTGCAAAGTGATATTTGGGAGCCTATTGGGGCCCATGGTGATAAAGGAATTATCCTCACATAATAACTAAAGAGAAGCTTTGTGAGAAACTGCATTGCTATGTGTGAATGCAACTCACAGAGTTACGCCAGTGTTTTTTGGGGCCGTTTCGTAGGACTGTTTCCGTGGATTCCGAGAAGTGATATTTCAGATAGCTTTGAAGAATAGAAGGAGAAAACGAATATACTCCAAGAGAAAGCGGAACCAAGCTTTCTGCGAAACTGCTTTGTGATATGTGAATTCATTTCACAGTGTTCTATCACCCTTTCTCGGGGGAGTTTCCTAGCACTCATTTTGAGGAATCTCAGATGTGATGTCTTGGATATCGTTGAATCGCATGCTGAATAAGGAACTATCCTCAGAGAAACCTGCAGAGAAGCCTTCTCAGAAACTTCTTTCTTGTGGGTGAATTCAGCCCACAGATGTCCATCATTGTTTCCACTGAGAAACTTGCTAGCAGAGTTTTCGCAGAATCTGCAATAGGACACACGGTGGCGCTCCAAGACCACAAATAACCTCGTCTTACTAAAGTGGGAAGCTTTCTGAGAAACCGCTTTGTGATGTGTGAATTCAACTCACTAAGTTGCAGCTGTATTTCGTGGGGCCGTGGCCTAGCCCTATTTGTGTGGAATCTGAGAACAGATATTCCCGATCCCTTTGAAAACAATGGGGTCAATGGAAACATCTTCCAATAAAAATGAGAAAGAAGCTTTCTGAGAAACTTCTTTCTGATCTGTGAGTTCATCTCACAGAGTTACCACCTCTGCCCAAAGAAGCAGATGGCTAACACTCTGTTCGTGTAATCTGCAAAATGATATTTGGGAGCCTATTGGGGCCCATGGTGATAAAGGAATTATCCTCACATAATAACTAAAGAGAAGCTTTCTGAGAAACTGCATTGCCATGTGTGAATGCAACTCACAGAGTTACACGTTTCTCTTCAGTGATCAGTTTGTTAGCACAGTTTTCTGGAAATCTGCAATTAGATACTTCATAGCGCAATGAACATTACAGTGACAAAGGAAATTTCCACAGATGAAAACTAGAAAGAAGCTTTCTTAGAAACTTCTTGGTGATGTGTGAATTCATCTCACAGAGTTACACTTATGTTTCGTGGAGCAGTCCATTAACACTGTCTTTGGGGAAACTGAGAAGGGCTTCTTTGGATCACATTGAGGCCTACGCTGATAAAGGAAATTTCATCCGTTCAAAACGTGAAAGAAGCTTTCTGAGAAACTTCTTTCTGATCTGTGAGTTCATCTCACAGAGTTACAACCTCTGCCTTAAGAAGCAGTTTGCTAACACTTTTTTGGTGGAATCTGCAAAGTGATATTTGGGAGCCTATTGAGGCCCATGGTGATAAAGGAATTATCCTCACATAATAACTAAGGAGAAGCTTTCTGAGAAACTGCATTGCCATGTGTGAATGCAACTCACAGAGTTACACGTTTCTCTTCAGTGATCAGTTTGTTAGCACAGTTTTCTGGAAATCTGCAATTAGATACTTCATAGCGCAATGAACATTACAGTGACAAAGGAAATTTCCACAGATGAAAACTAGAAAGAAGCTTTCTTAGAAACTTCTTGGTGATGTGTGAATTCATCTCACAGAGTTACACTTATGTTTCGTGGAGCAGTCCATTAACACTGTCTTTGGGGAAACTGAGAAGGGCTTCTTTGGATCACATTGAGGCCTACGCTGATAAAGGAAATTTCATCCGTTCAAAACGTGAAAGAAGCTTTCTGAGAAACTTCTTTCTGATCTGTGAGTTCATCTCACAGAGTTACAACCTCTGCCTTAAGAAGCAGTTTGCTAACACTTTTTTGGTGGAATCTGCAAAGTGATATTTGGGAGCCTATTGAGGCCCATGGTGATAAAGGAATTATCCTCACATAATAACTAAAGAGAAGCTTTCTGAGAAACTGCATTGCCATGTGTGAATGCAACTCACAGAGTTACACGTTTCTCTTCAGTGATCAGTTTGTTAGCACAGTTTTCTGGAAATCTGCAATTAGATACTTCACAGCGCAATGAACATTACAGTGACAAAGGAAATTTCCACAGATGAAAACTAGAAAGAAGCTTTCTTAGAAACTTCTTGGTGATGTGTGAATTCATCTCACAGAGTTACACTTATGTTTCGTGGAGCAGTCCATTAACACTGTCTTTGGGGAAACTGAGAAGGGCTTCTTTGGATCACATTGAGGCCTACGCTGAGAAAGGAAATTTCATCCGTTCAAAACGTGAAAGAAGCTTTCTGAGAAACTTCTTTCTGATCTGTGAGTTCATCTCACAGAGTTACAACCTCTGCCTTAAGAAGCAGTTTGCTAACACTTTTTTGGTGGAATCTGCAAAGTGATATTTGGGAGCCTATTGAGGCCCATGGTGATAAAGGAATTATCCTCACATAATAACTAAAGAGAAGCTTTCTGAGAAACTGCATTGCCATGTGTGAATGCAACTCACAGAGTTACACGTTTCTCTTCAGTGATCAGTTTGTTAGCACAGTTTTCTGGAAATCTGCAATTAGATACTTCATAGCGCAATGAACATTACAGTGACAAAGGAAATTTCCACAGATGAAAACTAGAAAGAAGCTTTCTTAGAAACTTCTTGGTGATGTGTGAATTCATCTCACAGAGTTACACTTATGTTTCGTGGAGCAGTCCATTAACACTGTCTTTGGGGAAACTGAGAAGGGCTTCTTTGGATCACATTGAGGCCTACGCTGAGAAAGGAAATTTCATCCGTTCAAAACGTGAAAGAAGCTTTCTGAGAAACTTCTTTCTGATCTGTGAGTTCATCTCACAGAGTTACAACCTCTGCCTCAAGAAGCAGTTTGCTAACACTCTTTTCTTGGAATCTGCAAAGTGATATTTGGGAGCCTATTGGGGCCCATGGTGATAAAGGAATTATCCTCACATAATAACTAAAGAGAAGCTTTGTGAGAAACTGCATTGCTATGTGTGAATGCAACTCACAGAGTTACGCCAGTGTTTTTTGGGGCCGTTTCGTAGGACTGTTTCCGTGGATTCCGAGAAGTGATATTTCAGATAGCTTTGAAGAATAGAAGGAGAAAACGAATATACTCCAAGAGAAAGCGGAACCAAGCTTTCTGCGAAACTGCTTTGTGATATGTGAATTCATTTCACAGTGTTCTATCACCCTTTCTCGGGGGAGTTTCCTAGCACTCATTTTGAGGAATCTCAGATGTGATGTCTTGGATATCGTTGAATCGCATGCTGAATAAGGAACTATCCTCAGAGAAACCTGCAGAGAAGCCTTCTCAGAAACTTCTTTCTTGTGGGTGAATTCAGCCCACAGATGTCCATCATTGTTTCCACTGAGAAACTTGCTAGCAGAGTTTTCGCAGAATCTGCAATAGGACACACGGTGGCGCTCCAAGACCACAAATAACCTCGTCTTACTAAAGTGGGAAGCTTTCTGAGAAACCGCTTTGTGATGTGTGAATTCAACTCACTAAGTTGCAGCTGTATTTCGTGGGGCCGTGGCCTAGCCCTATTTGTGTGGAATCTGAGAACAGATATTCCCGATCCCTTTGAAAACAATGGGGTCAATGGAAACATCTTCCAATAAAAATGAGAAAGAAGCTTTCTGAGAAACTTCTTTCTGATCTGTGAGTTCATCTCACAGAGTTACCACCTCTGCCCAAAGAAGCAGATGGCTAACACTCTGTTCGTGTAATCTGCAAATGATATTTGGGAGCCTATTGGGGCCCATGGTGATAAAGGAATTATCCTCACATAATAACTAAAGAGAAGCTTTCTGAGAAACTGCATTGCCATGTGTGAATGCAACTCACAGAGTTACACGTTTCTCTTCAGTGATCAGTTTGTTAGCACAGTTTTCTGGAAATCTGCAATTAGATACTTCATAGCGCAATGAACATTACAGTGACAAAGGAAATTTCCACAGATGAAAACTAGAAAGAAGCTTTCTTAGAAACTTCTTGGTGATGTGTGAATTCATCTCACAGAGTTACACTTATGTTTCGTGGAGCAGTCCATTAACACTGTCTTTGGGGAAACTGAGAAGGGCTTCTTTGGATCACATTGAGGCCTACGCTGAGAAAGGAAATTTCATCCGTTCAAAACGTGAAAGAAGCTTTCTGAGAAACTTCTTTCTGATCTGTGAGTTCATCTCACAGAGTTACAACCTCTGCCTTAAGAAGCAGTTTGCTAACACTTTTTTGGTGGAATCTGCAAAGTGATATTTGGGAGCCTATTGAGGCCCATGGTGATAAAGGAATTATCCTCACATAATAACTAAGGAGAAGCTTTCTGAGAAACTGCATTGCCATGTGTGAATGCAACTCACAGAGTTACACGTTTCTCTTCAGTGATCAGTTTGTTAGCACAGTTTTCTGGAAATCTGCAATTAGATACTTCATAGCGCAATGAACATTACAGTGACAAAGGAAATTTCCACAGATGAAAACTAGAAAGAAGCTTTCTTAGAAACTTCTTGGTGATGTGTGAATTCATCTCACAGAGTTACACTTATGTTTCGTGGAGCAGTCCATTAACACTGTCTTTGGGGAAACTGAGAAGGGCTTCTTTGGATCACATTGAGGCCTACGCTGATAAAGGAAATTTCATCCGTTCAAAACGTGAAAGAAGCTTTCTGAGAAACTTCTTTCTGATCTGTGAGTTCATCTCACAGAGTTACAACCTCTGCCTTAAGAAGCAGTTTGCTAACACTTTTTGGTGGAATCTGCAAAGTGATATTTGGGAGCCTATTGAGGCCCATGGTGATAAAGGAATTATCCTCACATAATAACTAAGAGAAGCTTTCTGAGAAACTGCATTGCCATGTGTGAATGCAACTCACAGAGTTACACGTTTCTCTTCAGTGATCAGTTTGTTAGCACAGTTTTCTGGAAATCTGCAATTAGATACTTCACAGCGCAATGAACATTACAGTGACAAAGGAAATGTCCACAGATGAAAACTAGAAAGAAGCTTTCTTAGAAACTTCTTGGTGATGTGTGAATTCATCTCACAGAGTTACACTTATGTTTCGTGGAGCAGTCCATTAACACTGTCTTTGGGGAAACTGAGAAGGGCTTCTTTGGATCACATTGAGGCCTACGCTGATAAAGGAAATTTCATCCGTTCAAAACGTGAAAGAAGCTTTCTGAGAAACTTCTTTCTGATCTGTGAGTTCATCTCACAGAGTTACAACCTCTGCCTCAAGAAGCAGTTTGCTAACACTTTTTTGGTGGAATCTGCAAAGTGATATTGGGAGCCTATTGAGGCCCATGGTGATAAAGGAATTATCCTCACATAATAACTAAAGAGAAGCTTTCTGAGAAACTGCATTGCCATGTGTGAATGCAACTCACAGAGTTACACGTTTCTCTTCAGTGATCAGTTTGTTAGCACAGTTTTCTGGAAATCTGCAATTAGATACTTCATAGCGCAATGAACATTACAGTGACAAAGGAAATTTCCACAGATGAAAACTAGAAAGAAGCTTTCTTAGAAACTTCTTGGTGATGTGTGAATTCATCTCACAGAGTTACACTTATGTTTCGTGGAGCAGTCCATTAACACTGTCTTTGGGGAAACTGAGAAGGGCTTCTTTGGATCACATTGAGGCCTACGCTGATAAAGGAAATTTCATCCGTTCAAAACGTGAAAGAAGCTTTCTGAGAAACTTCTTTCTGATCTGTGAGTTTCATCTCACATAGTTACAACCTCTGCCTTAAGAAGCAGTTTGCTAACACTTTTTGGTGGAATCTGCAAAGTGATATTTGGGAGCCTATTGAGGCCCATGGTGATAAAGGAATTATCCTCACATAATAACTAAGGAGAAGCTTTTGAGAAACTGCATTGCCATGTGTTGAATGCAACTCACAGAGTTTACACGTCTCTCTTCAGTGAACAGTTTGTTAGCACAGTTTTCTGGAAATCTGCAATTAGATACTTCACAGCGCAATGAATATTACAGTGAGAAGGAAATTTCCACAGATGAAAACTAGAAGGAAGCTTTCTTAGAAACTTCTTGGTGATGTGTGAATTCATCTCACAGAGTTACACTTATGTTTCGTGGAGCAGGTCCATTAACACTGTCTTTGGGGAATCTGAGAAAGGGCTTCTTTGGATCACATTGAGGCCTACGCTGATAAAGGAAATTTCATCCGTTCAAAACGTGAAAGAAGCTTTCTGAGAAACTTCTTTCTGATCTGTGAGTTCATCTCACAGAGTTACAACCTCTGCCTAAGAAGCAGTTTGCTAACACTTTTTTGGTGGAATCTGCAAAGTGATATTTGGGAGCCTATTGAGGCCCATGGTGATAAAGGAATTATCCTCACATAATAACTAAGGAGAAGCTTTCTGAGAAACTGCATTGCCATGTGTGAATGCAACTCACAGAGTTACACGTTTCTCTTCAGTGATCAGTTTGTTAGCACAGTTTTCTGGAAATCTGCAATTAGATACTTCATAGCGCAATGAACATTACAGTGACAAAGGAAATTTCCACAGATGAAAACTAGAAAGAAGCTTTCTTAGAAACTTCTTGGTGATGTGTGAATTCATCTCACAGAGTTACACTTATGTTTCGTGGAGCAGTCCATTAACACTGTCTTTGGGGAAACTGAGAAGGGCTTCTTTGGATCACATTGAGGCCTACGCTGATAAAGGAAATTTCATCCGTTCAAAACGTGAAAGAAGCTTTCTGAGAAACTTCTTTCTGATCTGTGAGTTCATCTCACAGAGTTACAACCTCTGCCTCAAGAAGCAGTTTGCTAACACTCTTTTCTTGGAATCTGCAAAGTGATATTTGGGAGCCTATTGGGGCCCATGGTGATAAAGGAATTATCCTCACATAATAACTAAAGAGAAGCTTTGTGAGAAACTGCATTGCCATGTGTGAATGCAACTCAGAGAGTTACACGTTTCTCTTCAGTGATCAGTTTGTTAGCACAGTTTTCTGGAAATCTGCAATTAGATACTTCATAGCGCAATGAACATTACAGTGACAAAGGAAATTTCCACAGATGAAAACTAGAAAGAAGCTTTCTTAGAAACTTCTTGGTGATGTGTGAATTCATCTCACAGAGTTACACTAATGTTTCGTGGAGCAGTCCATTAACACTGTCTTTGGGGAAACTGAGAAGGGCTTCTTTGGATCACATTGAGGCTACGCTGATAAAGGAAATTTCATCCGTTCAAAACGTGAAAGAAGCTTTCTGAGAAACTTCTTTCTGATCTGTGAGTTCATCTCACAGAGTTACAACCTCTGCCTTAAGAAGCAGTTTGCTAACACTTTTTTGGTGGAATCTGCAAAGTGATATTTGGGAGCCTATTGAGGCCCATGGTGATAAAGGAATTATCCTCACATAATAACTAAGGAGAAGCTTTCTGAGAAACTGCATTGCCATGTGTGAATGCAACTCACAGAGTTACACGTTTCTCTTCAGTGATCAGTTTGTTAGCACAGTTTTCTGGAAATCTGCAATTAGATACTTCACAGCGCAATGAACATTACAGTGACAAAGGAAATTTCCACAGATGAAAACTAGAAAGAAGCTTTCTTAGAAACTTCTTGGTGATGTGTGAATTCATCTCACAGAGTTACACTTATGTTTCGTGGAGCAGTCCATTAACACTGTCTTTGGGGAAACTGAGAAGGGCTTCTTTGGATCACATTGAGGCCTACGCTGAGAAAGGAAATTTCATCCGTTCAAAACGTGAAAGAAGCTTTCTGAGAAACTTCTTTCTGATCTGTGAGTTCATCTCACAGAGTTACAACCTCTGCCTTAAGAAGCAGTTTGCTAACACTTTTTTGGTGGAATCTGCAAAGTGATATTTGGGAGCCTATTGAGGCCCATGGTGATAAAGGAATTATCCTCACATAATAACTAAAGAGAAGCTTTCTGAGAAACTGCATTGCCATGTGTGAATGCAACTCACAGAGTTACACGTTTCTCTTCAGTGATCAGTTTGTTAGCACAGTTTTCTGGAAATCTGCAATTAGATACTTCATAGCGCAATGAACATTACAGTGACAAAGGAAATTTCCACAGATGAAAACTAGAAAGAAGCTTTCTTAGAAACTTCTTGGTGATGTGTGAATTCATCTCACAGAGTTACACTTATGTTTCGTGGAGCAGTCCATTAACACTGTCTTTGGGGAAACTGAGAAGGGCTTCTTTGGATCACATTGAGGCCTACGCTGATAAAGGAAATTTCATCCGTTCAAAACGTGAAAGAAGCTTTCTGAGAAACTTCTTTCTGATCTGTGAGTTCATCTCACAGAGTTACAACCTCTGCCTCAAGAAGCAGTTTGCTAACACTCTTTTCTTGGAATCTGCAAAGTGATATTTGGGAGCCTATTGGGGCCCATGGTGATAAAGGAATTATCCTCACATAATAACTAAAGAGAAGCTTTGTGAGAAACTGCATTGCTATGTGTGAATGCAACTCACAGAGTTACGCCAGTGTTTTTTGGGGCCGTTTCGTAGGACTGTTTCCGTGGATTCCGAGAAGTGATATTTCAGATAGCTTTGAAGAATAGAAGGAGAAAACGAATATACTCCAAGAGAAAGCGGAACCAAGCTTTCTGCGAAACTGCTTTGTGATATGTGAATTCATTTCACAGTGTTCTATCACCCTTTCTCGGGGGAGTTTCCTAGCACTCATTTTGAGGAATCTCAGATGTGATGTCTTGGATATCGTTGAATCGCATGCTGAATAAGGAACTATCCTCAGAGAAACCTGCAGAGAAGCCTTCTCAGAAACTTCTTTCTTGTGGGTGAATTCAGCCCACAGATGTCCATCATTGTTTCCACTGAGAAACTTGCTAGCAGAGTTTTCGCAGAATCTGCAATAGGACACACGGTGGCGCTCCAAGACCACAAATAACCTCGTCTTACTAAAGTGGGAAGCTTTCTGAGAAACCGCTTTGTGATGTGTGAATTCAACTCACTAAGTTGCAGCTGTATTTCGTGGGGCCGTGGCCTAGCCCTATTTGTGTGGAATCTGAGAACAGATATTCCCGATCCCTTTGAAAACAATGGGGTCAATGGAAACATCTTCCAATAAAAATGAGAAAGAAGCTTTCTGAGAAACTTCTTTCTGATCTGTGAGTTCATCTCACAGAGTTACCACCTCTGCCCAAAGAAGCAGATGGCTAACACTCTGTTCGTGTAATCTGCAAAATGATATTTGGGAGCCTATTGGGGCCCATGGTGATAAAGGAATTATCCTCACATAATAACTAAAGAGAAGCTTTCTGAGAAACTGCATTGCCATGTGTGAATGCAACTCACAGAGTTACACGTTTCTCTTCAGTGATCAGTTTGTTAGCACAGTTTTCTGGAAATCTGCAATTAGATACTTCATAGCGCAATGAACATTACAGTGACAAAGGAAATTTCCACAGATGAAAACTAGAAAGAAGCTTTCTTAGAAACTTCTTGGTGATGTGTGAATTCATCTCACAGAGTTACACTTATGTTTCGTGGAGCAGTCCATTAACACTGTCTTTGGGGAAACTGAGAAGGGCTCTTTGGATCACATTGAGGCCTACGCTGAGAAAGGAAATTTCATCCGTTCAAAACGTGAAAGAAGCTTTCTGAGAAACTTCTTT
Source organism: Rhinopithecus roxellana (assembly GCF_007565055.1). NCBI lineage: Eukaryota > Metazoa > Chordata > Mammalia > Primates > Cercopithecidae > Rhinopithecus > Rhinopithecus roxellana. The sequence goes on from NW_022144537.1 coordinate 15,219, forward strand.
CTGATCTGTGAGTTCATCTCACAGAGTTAAAACCTCTGCCTTAAGAAGCAGTTTGCTAACAATTTTTGGTGAATCTGCAATGTGATATTTGGGAGCCTATTGAGTCCCATGTTGATAAATGAATTATCCTCTCATAATAACTAAAGAGAAGCTTTTCTGAGAAACTGCATTGCATGTGTGAATGCACTCACAGAGGTACAATGTTTCTCTTCAGTATCAGTTTGTTAGCACAGTTTTCTGGAAATCTGCAATTAGATACTTCATAGCGCAATGAACATTACAGTGACAAGGAAATTTCCACAGATGAAACTAGAAAGAAGCTTCTTAGAACTTCTTGGTGATGTGTGAATTCATCTCACAGAGTTACACTTATGTTTCGTGGAGCGCAGTCCATTACACTGTCTTTGGGGAAACTGAGAAGGGCTTCTTTGGATCACATTTAGGCCTAACGCTGAGAAAGGAAATTTCATCCGTTCAAAACGTGAAGAAGCTTTCTGAGAAACTTCTTTCTGATCTGTGAGTTCCTCACAGAGTTACAACCTCTGCCTCAAGAAGCAGTTTGCTAACACTCTTTTCTTGGAATCTGCAAAGTGATATTTGGGAGCCTATTGGGGCCCATGATAAAGGAATTATCCTCACTAATACTAAAGGAGAAGCTTTGTGAGAAACTGCATTGCTATGTGTGAATGCAACTCACGAGTTACGCCAGTGTTTTTGGGGCCGTTTCGTAGGACTGTTTCCGTTGATTCCGAGAAGTGATATTTCAGAATAGCTCTTTGAGAAAAGAAGGAGAAAACGAATATACTCCAAGAGAAAGCGGAACCAAGCTTTCTGCGAAACTGCTGTGTGATATGTGAATTCATTTCACAGTGTTCTATCACCCTTTCGGGGGAGTTTCCTAGCACTCATTTTGAGGAATCTCAGATGTGATGTCTTGGATATCGTTGAATCGCATGCTGAATAAGGAACTATCCTCAGAGAACCTGCAGAGAAGCCTTCTCAGAAACTTTTTCTTGTGGGTGAATTCAGCCCACAGATGTCCATCATTGTTTCCACTGAGAAACTTGCTAGCAGAGTTTTCGCAGAATCTGCAATAGGACACACGGTGGCGCTCCAAGACCACAAATAACCTCGTCTTACTAAAGTGGGAAGCTTTCTGAGAAACCGCTTTGTGATGTGTGAATTCAACTCACTAAGTTGCAGCTGTATTTCGTGGGGCCGTGGCCTAGCCCTATTTGTGTGGAATCTGAAACAGATATTCCCGATCCCTTTGAAAACAATGGGGTCAATGGAAACATCTTCCAATAAAAAGAGAAAGAAGCTTTCTGAGAAACTTCTTTCTGATCTGTGAGTTCATCTCACAGAGTTACCACCTCTGCCCAAAGAAGCAGATGGCTAACACTCTGTTCGTGGAATCTGCAAAGTGATATTTGGGAGCCTATTGGGGCCCATGGTGATAAAGGAATTATCCTCACATAATAACTAAAGAAAGCTTTGTGAGAAACTGCATTGCCATGTGTGAATGCAACTCAGAGTTACACGTTTCTCTTCAGTG
>NW_022144538.1:0-31127 GCF_007565055.1 Rhinopithecus roxellana
ATATCACTTTGCAGATTCCACCAAAAAGTGTTAGCAAACTGTCTTAAGGCAGAGGTTGTAACTCTGTGAGATGAACTCACAGATCAGAAAGAAGTTTCTCAGAAAGCTTCTTTCACGTTTTGAACGGATGAAATTTCCTTTATCAGCGTAGGCCTCAATGTGATCCAAAGAAGCCCTTCTCAGTTTCCCCAAAGACAGTGTTAATGGACTGCTCCACGAAACATAAGTGTAACTCTGTGAGATGAATTCACACATCACCAAGAAGTTTCTAAGAAAGCTTCTTTCTAGTTTTCATCTGGAAATTTCCTTTGTCACTGTAATGTTCATTGCGCTGTGAAGTATCTAATTGCAGATTTCCAGAAAACTGTGCTAACAAACTGATCACTGAAGAGAAACGTGTAACTCTGTGAGTTGCATTCACACATGGCAATGCAGTTTCTCAGAAAGCTTCTCCTTAGTTATTATGTGAGGATAATTCCTTTATCACCATGGGCCTCAATAGGCTCCCAATATCACTTTGCAGATTCCACCAAAAAGTGTTAGCAACTGCTTCTTGAAGGCAGAGGTTGTAACTCTGTGAGATGAACTCACAGATCAGAAACAACTTTCTCAAAAAGCTTCTTTCACGTTTTGAACGGATGAAATTTCCTTTCTCAGCGTAGGCCTCAATGTGATCCAAAGAAGCCCTTCTCAGTTTCCCCAAAGACAGTGTTAATGGACTGCTCCACGAAACATAAGTGTAACTCTGTGAGATGAATTCACACATCACCAAGAAGTTTCTAAGAAAGCTTCTTTCTAGTTTTCATCTGTGGAAATTTCCTTTGTCACTGTAATGTTCATTGCGCTATGAAGTATCTAATTGCAGATTTCCAGAAAACTGTGCTAACAAACTGATCACTGAAGAGAAACGTGTAACTCTGTGAGTTGCATTCACACATGGCAATGCAGTTTCTCAGAAAGCTTCTCCTTAGTTATTATGTGAGGATAATTCCTTTATCACCATGGGCCTCAATAGGCTCCCAAATATCACTTTGCAGATTCCACCAAAAAAGTGTTAGCAAACTGCTTCTTAAGGCAGAGGTTGTAACTCTGTGAGATGAACTCACAGATCAGAAAAGAACTTTCTCAAAAAGCTTCTTTCACGTTTTGAACGGATGAAATTTCCTTTCTCAGCGTAGGCCTCAATGTGATCCAAAGAAGCCCTTCTCAGTTCCCCAAAGACAGTGTTAATGGACTGCTCCACGAAACATAAGTGTAACTCTGTGAGATGAATTCACACATCACCAAGAAGTTTCTAAGAAAGCTTCTTTCTAGTTTTCATCTGTGGAAATTTCCTTTGTCACTGTAATGTTCATTGCGCTATGAAGTATCTAATTGCAGATTTCCAGAAAACTGTGCTAACAAACTGATCACTGAAGAGAAACGTGTAACTCTGTGAGTTGCATTCACACATGGCAATGCAGTTTCTCAGAAAGCTTCTCTTTAGTTATTATGTAGAGGATAATTCCTTTATCACCATGGGCCTCAATAGGCTCCCAAATATCACTTTGCAGATTCCACCAAAAATTGTTAGCAAACTGCTTCTTAAGGCAGAGGTTGTAACTCTGTGAGATGAACTCACAGATCAGAAAGAACTTTCTCAAAAGCTTCTTTCACGTTTTGAACGGATGAATTTCCCTTTATCAGCGTAGGCCTCAATGTGATCCAAAGAAGCCCTTCTCAGATTCCCCAAAGACAGTGTTAATGGACTGCTCCACGAAACATAAGTGTAACTCTGTGAGATGAATTCACACATCACCAAGAAGTTTCTAAGAAAGCTTCTTCTAGTTTTCATCTGTGGAAATTTCCTTTGTCACTGTAATGTTCATTGCGCTATGAAGTATCTAATTGCAGATTTCCAGAAAACTGTGCTAACAAACTGATCACTGAAGAGAAACGTATAACTCTGTGAGTTGCATTCACACATGGCAATGCAGTTTCTCAGAAAGCTTCTCTTTAGTTATTATGTGAGGATAATTCCTTTATCACCATGGGCCCCAATAGGCTCCCAAATATCATTTTGCAGATTACACGAACAGAGTGTTAGCCATCTGCTTCTTTGGGCAGAGGGTGGTAACTCTGTGAGATGAACTCACAGATCAAAAAGAAGTTCTCAGAAAGCTTCTTTCTCATTTTTATTGGAAGATGTTTCCATTGGCCCCATTGTTTTCAAAGGGATCGGGAATATCTGTTCTCAGATTCCACACAAATAGGGCTAGGCCACGGCCCCACGAAATACAGCTGCAACTTAGTGAGTTGAATTCACACATCACAAAGCGGTTTCTCAGAAAGCTTCCCACTTTAGTAAGACGAGGTTATTTGTGGTCTTGGAGCGCCACCGTGTGTCCTATTGCAGATTCTGCGAAAACTCTGCTAGCAAGTTTCTCAGTGGAAACAATGATGGACATCTGTGGGCTGAATTCACCCACAACAAAGAAGTTTCTGAGAAGGCTTCTCTGCAGGTTTCTCTGAGGATAGTTCCTTATTCAGCATGCGATTCAACGATATCCAAGACATCACATCTGAGATTCCTCAAAATGAGTGCTAGGAAACTCCCCCGAGAAAGGGTGATAGAACACTGTGAAATGAATTCACATATCACAAAGCAGTTTCGCAGAAAGCTTGGTTCCGCTTCTCTTGGAGTATATTAGTTTTCTCCTTCTATTCTTCAAAGCTATCTGAAATATCACTTCTCGGAATCCACGGAAACAGTCCTAAGAAACGGCCCCAAAAAACACTGGCGTAACTCTGTGAGTTGCATTCACACATGGCAATGCAGTTTCTCACAAAGCTTCTCTTTAGTTATTATGTGAGGATAATTCCTTTATCACCATGGGCCCCAATAGGCTCCCAAATATCACTTTGCAGATTCCAAGAAAAGAGTGTTAGCAAACTGCTTCTTGAGGCAGAGGTTGTAACTCTGTGAGATGAACTCACAGATCAGAAAGAAGTTTCTCAGAAGCTTCTTTCACGTTTTGAACGTATGAAATTTCCTTTATCAGCGTAGGCCTCAATGTGATCCAAAGAAGCCCTTCTCAGTTTCCCCAAAGACAGTGTTAATGGACTGCTCCACGAAACATAAGTGTAACTCTGTGAGATGAATTCACACATCACCAGAAGTTTCTAAGAAAGCTTCTTTCTAGTTTTCATCTGTGGACATTTCCTTTGTCACTGTAATGTTCATTGCGCTATGAAGTATCTAATTGCAGATTTCCAGAAAACTGTGCTAACAAACTGATCACTGAAGAGAAACGTGTAACTCTGTGAGTTGCATTCACACATGGCAATGCAGTTCTCAGAAAGCTTCTCCTTAGTTATTATGTGAGGATAATTCCTTTATCACCATGGGCCTCAATAGGCTCCCAAATATCACTTTGCAGATTCCACCAAAAAAGTGTTAGCAAACCGCTTCTTAAGGCAGAGGTTGTAACTCTGTGAGATGAACTCACAGATCAGAAAGAAGTTTCTCAGAAAGCTTCTTTCACGTTTTGAACGGATGAAATTTCCTTTCTCAGCGTAGGCCTCAATGTGATCCAAAGAAGCCCTTCTCAGTTTCCCCAAAGACAGTGTTAATGGACTGCTCCACGAAACATAAGTGTAACTCTGTGAGATGAATTCACACATCACCAAGAAGTTTCTAAGAAAGCTTCTTTCTAGTTTTCATCGTGGAAATTTCCTTTGTCACTGTAATGTTCCTTGCGCTATGAAGTATCTAATTGCAGATTTCCAGAAAACTGTGCTAACAAACTGATCACTGAAGAGAAACGTGTAACTCTGTGAGTTGCATTCACACATGGCAATGCAGTTTCTCAGAAAGCTTCTCCTTAGTTATTATGTGAGGATAATTCCTTTATCACCATGGGCCTCAATAGGCTCCCAAATATCACTTTGCAGATTCCACCAAAAAGTGTTAGCAAACTGCTTCTTAAGGCAGAGGTTGTAACTCTGTGAGATGAACTCACGGATCAGAAAGAACTTTCTCAAAAAGCTTCTTTCACGTTTTGAACGGATGAAATTTCCTTTATCAGCGTAGGCCTCAATGTGATCCAAAGAAGCCCTTCTCAGATTCCCCAAAGACAGTGTTAATGGACTGCTCCACGATACATAAGTGTAACTCTGTGAGATGAATTCACACATCACCAAGAAGTTTCTAAGAAAGCTTCTTTCTAGTTTTCATCTGTGGAAATTTCCTTTGTCACTGTAATGTTCATTGCGCTATGAAGTATCTAATTGCAGATTTCCAGAAAACTGTGCTAACAACTGATCACTGAAGAGAAACGTATAACTCTGTAGAGTTGCATTCACACATGGCAATGCAGTTTCTCAGAAAGCTTCTCTTTAGTTATTATGTGAGGATAATTCCTTTATCACCATGGGCCCCAATAGGCTCCCAAATATCATTTTGCAGATTACACGAACAGAGTGTTAGCCATCTGCTTCTTTGGGCAGAGGTGGTAACTCTGTGAGATGAACTCACAGATCAGAAAGAAGTTTCTCAGAAAGCTTCTTTCTCATTTTTATTGGAAGATGTTTCCATTGGCCCCATTGTTTTCAAAGGGATCGGGAATATCTGTTCTCAGATTCCACACAAATAGGGCTAGGCCACGGCCCCACGAAATACAGCTGCAACTTAGTGAGTTGAATTCACACATCACAAAGCGGTTTCTCAGAAAGCTTCCCACTTTAGTAAGACGAGGTTATTTGTGGTCTTGGAGCGCCACCGTGTGTCCTATTGCAGATTCTGCGAAAACTCTGCTAGCAAGTTTCTCAGTGGAAACAATGATGGACATCTGTGGGCTGAATTCACCCACAACAAAGAAGTTTCTGAGAAGGCTTCTCTGCAGGTTTCTCTGAGGATAGTTCCTTATTCAGCATGCGATTCAACGATATCCAAGACATCACATCTGAGATTCCTCAAAATGAGTGCTAGGAAACTCCCCCGAGAAAGGGTGATAGAACACTGTGAAATGAATTCACATATCACAAAGCAGTTTCGCAGAAAGCTTGGTTCCGCTTTCTCTTGGAGTATATTAGTTTTCTCCTTCTATTCTTCAAAGCTATCTGAAATATCACTTCTCGGAATCCACGGAAACAGTCCTAAGAAACGGCCCCAAAAAACACTGGCGTAACTCTGTGAGTTGCATTCACACATGGCAATGCAGTTTCTCACAAAGCTTCTCTTTAGTTATTATGTGAGGATAATTCCTTTATCACCATGGGCCCCAATAGGCTCCCAAATATCACTTTGCAGATTCCAAGAAAAGAGTGTTAGCAAACTGCTTCTTGAGGCAGAGGTTGTAACTCTGTGAGATGAACTCACAGATCAGAAAGAAGTTTCTCAGAAAGCTTCTTTCACGTTTTGAACGGATGAAATTTCCTTTATCAGCGTAGGCCTCAATGTGATCCAAAGAAGCCCTTCTCAGTTTCCCCAAAGACAGTGTTAATGGACTGCTCCACGAAACATAAGTGTAACTCTGTGAGATGAATTCACACATCACCAAGAAGTTTCTAAGAAAGCTTCTTTCTAGTTTTCATCTGTGGAAATTTCCTTTGTCACTGTAATGTTCATTGCGCTGTGAAGTATCTAATTGCAGATTTCCAGAAAACTGTGCTAACAAACTGATCACTGAAGAGAAACGTGTAACTCTGTGAGTTGCATTCACACATGGCAATGCAGTTTCTCAGAAAGCTTCTCTTTAGTTATTATGTGAGGGATAATTCCTTTATCACCATGGGCCTCAATAGGCTCCCAAATATCACTTTGCAGATTCCACCAAAAAGTGTTAGCAAACTGCTTCTTAAGGCAGAGGTTGTAACTCTGTGAGATGAACTCACAGATCAGAAAGAAGTTTCTCAGAAAGCTTCTTTCACGTTTTGAACGGATGAAATTTCCTTTATCAGCGTAGGCCTCAATGTGATCCAAAGAAGCCCTTCTCAGTTTCCCCAAAGGACAGTGTTAATGGACTGCTCCACGAAACATAAGTGTAACTCTGTGAGATGAATTCACACATCACCAAGAAGTTTCTAAGAAAGCTTCTTTCTAGTTTTCATCTGTGGAAATTTCCTTTGTCACTGTAATGTTCATTGCGCTATGAAGTATCTAATTGCAGATTTCCAGAAAACTGTGCTAACAAACTGATCACTGAAGAGAAACGTGTAACTTCTGTGAGTTGCATTCACACATGGCAATGCAGTTTCTCACAAAGCTTCTCTTTAGTTATTATGTGAGGATAATTCCTTTATCACCATGGGCCTCAATAGGCTCCCAAATATCACTTTGCAGATTCCACGAAAAGAGTGTTAGCAAACTGCTTCTTAAGGCAGAGGTTGTAACTCTGTGAGATGAACTCACAGATCAGAAAGAAGTTTCTCAGAAAGCTTCTTTCACGTTTTGAACGGATGAAATTTCCTTTATCAGCGTAGGCCTCAATGTGATCCAAAGAAGCCCTTCTCAGATTCCCCAAAGACAGTGTTAATGGACTGCTCCACGAAACATAAGTGTAACTCTGTGAGATGAATTCACACATCACCAAGAAGTTTCTAAGAAAGCTTCTTTCTAGTTTTCATCTGTGGAAATTTCCTTTGTCACTGTAATGTTCATTGCGCTGTGAAGTATCTAATTGCAGATTTCCAGAAAACTGTGCTAACAAACTGATCACTGAAGAGAAACGTGTAACTCTGTGAGTTGCATTCACACATGGCAATGCAGTTTCTCAGAAAGCTTCTCCTTAGTTATTATGTGAGGATAATTCCTTTATCACCATGGGCCTCAATAGGCTCCCAAATATCACTTTGCAGATTCCACCAAAAAGTGTTAGCAAACTGCTTCTTAAGGCAGAGGTTGTAACTCTGTGAGATGAACTCACAGATCAGAAACAACTTTCTCAAAAAGCTTCTTTCACGTTTTGAACGGATGAAATTTCCTTTATCAGCGTAGGCCTCAATGTGATCCAAAGAAGCCCTTCTCAGTTTCCCCAAAGACAGTGTTAATGGACTGCTCCACGAAACATAAGTGTAACTCTGTGAGATGAATTCACACATCACCAAGAAGTTTCTAAGAAAGCTTCTTTCTAGTTTTCATCTGTGGAAATTTCCTTTGTCACTGTAATGTTCATTGCGCTATGAAGTATCTAATTGCAGATTTCCAGAAAACTGTGCTAACAAACTGATCACTGAAGAGAAACGTGTAACTCTGTGAGTTGCATTCACACATGGCAATGCAGTTTCTCAGAAAGCTTCTCCTTAGTTATTATGTGAGGATAATTCCTTTATCACCATGGGCCTCAATAGGCTCCCAAATATCACTTTGCAGATTCCACCAAAAAAGTGTTAGCAAACTGCTTCTTAAGGCAGAGGTTGTAACTCTGTGAGATGAACTCACGGATCAGAAAGAACTTTCTCAAAAAGCTTCTTTCACGTTTTGAACGGATGAAATTTCCTTTATCAGCGTAGGCCTCAATGTGATCCAAAGAAGCCCTTCTCAGATTCCCCAAAGACAGTGTTAATGGACTGCTCCACGAAACATAAGTGTAACTCTGTGAGATGAATTCACACATCACCAAGAAGTTTCTAAGAAAGCTTCTTTCTAGTTTTCATCTGTGGAAATTTCCTTTGTCACTGTAATGTTCATTGCGCTATGAAGTATCTAATTGCAGATTTCCAGAAAACTGTGCTAACAAACTGATCACTGAAGAGAAACGTATAACTCTGTGAGTTGCATTCACACATGGCAATGCAGTTTCTCAGAAAGCTTCTCTTTAGTTATTATGTGAGGATAATTCCTTTATCACCATGGGCCCCAATAGGCTCCCAAATATCATTTTGCAGATTACACGAACAGAGTGTTAGCCATCTGCTTCTTTGGGCAGAGGTGGTAACTCTGTGAGATGAACTCACAGATCAGAAAGAAGTTTCTCAGAAAGCTTCTTTCTCATTTTTATTGGAAGATGTTTCCATTGGCCCCATTGTTTTCAAAGGGATCGGGAATATCTGTTCTCAGATTCCACACAAATAGGGCTAGGCCACGGCCCCACGAAATACAGCTGCAACTTAGTGAGTTGAATTCACACATCACAAAGCGGTTTCTCAGAAAGCTTCCCACTTTAGTAAGACGAGGTTATTTGTGGTCTTGGAGCGCCACCGTGTGTCCTATTGCAGATTCTGCGAAAACTCTGCTAGCAAGTTTCTCAGTGGAAACAATGATGGACATCTGTGGGCTGAATTCACCCACAACAAAGAAGTTTCTGAGAAGGCTTCTCTGCAGGTTTCTCTGAGGATAGTTCCTTATTCAGCATGCGATTCAACGATATCCAAGACATCACATCTGAGATTCCTCAAAATGAGTGCTAGGAAACTCCCCCGAGAAAGGGTGATAGAACACTGTGAAATGAATTCACATATCACAAAGCAGTTTCGCAGAAAGCTTGGTTCCGCTTTCTCTTGGAGTATATTAGTTTTCTCCTTCTATTCTTCAAAGCTATCTGAAATATCACTTCTCGGAATCCACGGAAACAGTCCTAAGAAACGGCCCCAAAAAACACTGGCGTAACTCTGTGAGTTGCATTCACACATGGCAATGCAGTTTCTCACAAAGCTTCTCTTTAGTTATTATGTGAGGATAATTCCTTTATCACCATGGGCCCCAATAGGCTCCCAAATATCACTTTGCAGATTCCAAGAAAAGAGTGTTAGCAAACTGCTTCTTGAGGCAGAGGTTGTAACTCTGTGAGATGAACTCACAGATCAGAAAGAAGTTTCTCAGAAAGCTTCTTTCACGTTTTGAACGGATGAAATTTCCTTTATCAGCGTAGGCCTCAATGTGATCCAAAGAAGCCCTTCTCAGTTTCCCCAAAGACAGTGTTAATGGACTGCTCCACGAAACATAAGTGTAACTCTGTGAGATGAATTCACACATCACCAAGAAGTTTCTAAGAAAGCTTCTTTCTAGTTTTCATCTGTGGAAATTTCCTTTGTCACTGTAATGTTCATTGCGCTGTGAAGTATCTAATTGCAGATTTCCAGAAAACTGTGCTAACAAACTGATCACTGAAGAGCAACGTGTAACTCTGTGAGTTGCATTCACACATGGCAATGCAGTTTCTCAGAAAGCTTCTCTTAGTTATTATGTGAGGATAATTCCTTTATCACCATGGGCCTCAATAGGCTCCCAAATATCACTTTGCAGATTCCACCAAAAAGTGTTAGCAAACTGCTTCTTAAGGCAGAGGTTGTAACTCTGTGAGATGAACTCACAGATCAGAAAGAAGTTTCTCAGAAAGCTTCTTCACGTTTTGAACGGATGAAATTTCCTTTATCAGCGTAGGCCTCAATGTGATCCAAAGAAGCCCTTCTCAGTTTCCCCAAAGACAGTGTTAATGGACTGCTCCACGAAACATAAGTGTAACTCTGTGAGATGAATTCACACATCACCAAGAAGTTTCTAAGAAAGCTTCTTTCTAGTTTTCATCTGTGGAAATTTCCTTTGTCACTGTAATGTTCATTGCGCTATGAAGTATCTAATTGCAGATTTCCAGAAAACTGTGCTAACAAACTGATCACTGAAGAGAAACGTGTAACTCTGTGAGTTGCATTCACACATGGCAATGCAGTTTCTCACAAAGCTTCTCCTTAGTTATTATGTGAGGATAATTCCTTTATCACCATGGGCCTCAATAGGCTCCCAAATATCACTTTGCAGATTCCACCAAAAAGTGTTAGCAAACTGCTTCTTAAGGCAGAGGTTGTAACTCTGTGAGATGAACTCACAGATCAGAAAGAAGTTTCTCAGAAAGCTTCTTTCACGTTTTGAACGGATGAAATTTCCTTTATCAGCGTAGGCCTCAATGTGATCCAAAGAAGCCCTTCTCAGTTTCCCCAAAGACAGTGTTAATGGACTGCTCCACGAAACATAAGTGTAACTCTGTGAGATGAATTCACACATCACCAAGAAGTTTCTAAGAAAGCTTCTTTCTAGTTTTCATCTGTGGAAATTTCCTTTGTCACTGTAATGTTCATTGCGCTGATGAAGTATCTAATTGCAGATTTCCAGAAAACTGTGCTAACAAACTGATCACTGAAGAGAAACGTGTAATTCTCGTGAGTTGCATTCACACATGGCAATGCAGTTCTCAGCAAGCTTCTCTTTAGTTATTATGTGAGGATAATTCCTTTATCACCATGGGCCCTCAATAGGCTCCCAAATATCACTTTGCAGATTCCACCAAAAAAGTGTTAGCAAACTGCTTCTTGAGGCAGAGGTTGTAACTCTGTGAGATGAACTCACAGATCAGAAAGAAGTTTCTCAGAAGCTTCTTTCACGTTTTGAACGGATGAAATTCCTTTATCAGCGTAGGCCTCAATGTGATCCAAAGAAGCCCTTCTCAGATTCCCCCAAAGACAGTGTTAATGGACTGCTCCACGAAACATAAGTGTAACTCTGTGAGATGAATTCACACATCACCAAGAAGTTTCTAAGAAAGCTTCTTTCTAGTTTTCATCTGTGGAAATTTCCTTTGTCACTGTAATGTTCATTGCGCTGTGAAGTATCTAATTGCAGATTTCCAGAAAACTGTGCTAACAAACTGATCACTGAAGAGAAACGTGTAACTCTGTGAGTTGCATTCACACATGGCAATGCAGTTTCTCAGAAAGCTTCTCTTTAGTTATTATGTGAGGATATTTTTATCACCATGGGCCCCAATAGCTCCCAAATATCACTTTGCAGATTCCACGAAAAGCGTGTTAGCAAACTGCTTCTTGAGGCAGAGGTTGTAACTCTGTGAGATGAACTCACAGATCAGAAAGAAGTTTCTCAGAAAGCTTCTTTCACGTTTTGAACGGATGAAATTTCCTTTATCAGCGTAGGCCTCAATGTGATCCAAAGAAGCCCTTCTCAGTTCCCCAAAGACAGTGTTAATGGACTGCTCCACGAAACATAAGTGTAACTCTGTGAGATGAATTCACACATCACCAAGAAGTTTCTAAGAAAGCTTCTTTCTAGTTTTCATCTGTGGACATTTCCTTTGTCCTGTAATGTTCATTGCGCTGTGAAGTATCTAATTGCAGATTTCCAGAAAACTGTGCTAACAGACTGATCACTGAAGAGAAACGTGTAACTCTGTGAGTTGCATTCACACATGGCAAGGCATTTTCTCAGAAAGCTTCTCCTTAGTTATTATGTGAGGATAATTCCTTTTATCACCATGGGCCTGCAATAGGCTCCCAAATATCACTTTGCAGATTCCACCAAAAAAAGTGTTATCAAACTGCTTCTTAAGGCAGGAGGTTGTAACTCTGTGAGATGAACTCACAGATCAGAAAGAAGTTTCTCAGAAAGCTTCTTTCAGACGTTTTGAACGATGAAATTCCTTTCTCAGCGTAGGCCTCAATGTGATCCAAAGACGCCCTTCTCAGATTCCCAAAGACAGTGTTAATGGACTGCTCCACTAAACATAAGGGTAACTCTGTGAGATGAATTCACACATCACCAGAAATTTCTAAGAAAAGCTTCTTTCTAGTTTTCATCTGTGGAAATTTCCTTTGTCACTGTAATATTCATTGCGCTGTGAAGTATCTAATTGCAGATTTCCAGAAAACTGTGCTAACAAACTGATCACTGAAGAGAAACGTGTAACTCTGTGAGTTGCATTCACACATGGCAATGCAGTTTCTCAGAAAGCTTCTCTTAGTTATTATGTGAGGATAATTCCTTTATCACCATGGGCCTCAATAGGCTCCCAATATCACTTTGCAGATTCCACCAAAAAAGCTGTTAGCAAACTGCTTCTTAAGGCAGAGGTTGTAACTCTGTGAGATGAACTCACAGATCAGAAACAACGTTTCTCAAAAAGCTTCTTTCACGTTTTGAACGGATGAAATTTCCTTTATCAGCGTAGGCCTCAATGTGATCCAAAGAAGCCCTTCTCAGTTTCCCCAAAGACAGTGTTAATGGACTGCTCCACGAAACATAAGTGTAACTCTGTGAGATGAATTCACACATCACCAAGAAGTTTCTAAGAAAGCTTCTTTCTAGTTTTCATCTGTGGACATTTCCTTTGTCACTGTAATGTTCATTGCGCTGTGAAGTATCTAATTGCAGATTTCCAGAAAACTGTGCTAACAAACTGATCACTGAAGAGAAACGTGTAACTCTGTGAGTTGCATTCACACATGGCAATGCAGTTTCTCAGAAAGCTTCTCCTTAGTTATTATGTGAGGATAATTCCTTTATCACCATGGGCCTCAATAGGCTCCCAAAGATCACTTGCAGATTCCACCAAAAAAGTGTTAGCAAACTGCTTCTTAAGGCAGAGGTTGTAACTCTGTGAGATGAACTCACAGATCAGAAAGAAGTTTCTCAGAAAGCTTCTTTCACGTTTTGAACGGATGAAATTTCCTTTCTCAGCGTAGGCCTCAATGTGATCCAAAGAAGCCCTTCTCAGTTTCCCCAAAGACAGTGTTAATGGACTGCTCCACGAAACATAAGTGTAACTCTGTGAGATGAATTCACACATCACCAAGAAGTTTCTAAGAAAGCTTCTTTCTAGTTTTCATCTGTGGAAATTTCCTTTGTCACTGTAATGTTCCTTGCGCTATGAAGTATCTAATTGCAGATTTCCAGAAAACTGTGCTAACAAACTGATCACTGAAGAGAAACGTGTAACTCTGTGAGTTGCATTCACACATGGCAATGCAGTTTCTCAGAAAGCTTCTCCTTAGTTATTATGTGAGGATATTTGCCTTTATCACCATGGGCCTCAATAGGCTCCCAAATATCACTTTGCAGATTCCACAAAAAGCGTGTTAGCAAACTGCTTCTTAAGGCAGAGGTTGTAACTCTGTGAGATGAACTCACAGATCAGAAAGAAGCTTTCTCAAAAAGCTTCTTTCACGTTTTGAACGGATGAAATTTCCTTTATCAGCGTAGGCCTCAATGTGATCCAAAGAAGCCCTTCTCAGATTCCCCAAAGACAGTGTTAATGGACTGCTCCACGAAACATAAGTGTAACTCTGTGAGATGAATTCACACATCACCAAGAAGTTTCTAAGAAAGCTTCTTTCTAGTTTTCATCTGTGGAAATTTCCTTTGTCACTGTAATGTTCATTGCGCTATGAAGTATCTAATTGCAGATTTCCAGAAAACTGTGCTAACAAACTGATCACTGAAGAGAAACGTATAACTCTGTGAGTTGCATTCACACATGGCAATGCAGTTTCTCAGAAAGCTTCTCTTTAGTTATTATGTGAGGATAATTCCTTTATCACCATGGGCCCCAATAGGCTCCCAAATATCATTTTGCAGATTACACGAACAGAGTGTTAGCCATCTGCTTCTTTGGGCAGAGGTGGTAACTCTGTGAGATGAACTCACAGATCAGAAAGAAGTTTCTCAGAAAGCTTCTTTCTCATTTTTATTGGAAGATGTTTCCATTGGCCCCATTGTTTCAAAGGGATCGGGAATATCTGTTCTCAGATTCCACACAAATAGGGCTAGGCCACGGCCCCACGAAATACAGCTGCAACTTAGTGAGTTGAATTCACACATCACAAAGCGGTTTCTCAGAAAGCTTCCCACTTTAGTAAGACGAGGTTATTTGTGGTCTTGGAGCGCCACCGTGTGTCCTATTGCAGATTCTGCGAAAACTCTGCTAGCAAGTTTCTCAGTGGAAACAATGATGGACATCTGTGGGCTGAATTCACCCACAACAAAGAAGTTTCTGAGAAGGCTTCTCTGCAGGTTTCTCTGAGGATAGTTCCTTATTCAGCATGCGATTCAACGATATCCAAGACATCACATCTGAGATTCCTCAAAATGAGTGCTAGGAAACTCCCCCGAGAAAGGGTGATAGAACACTGTGAAATGAATTCACATATCACAAAGCAGTTTCGCAGAAAGCTTGGTTCCGCTTTCTCTTGGAGTATATTAGTTTTCTCCTTCTATTCTTCAAAGCTATCTGAAATATCACTTCTCGGAATCCACGGAAACAGTCCTAAGAAACGGCCCCAAAAACACTGGCGTAACTCTGTGAGTTGCATTCACACATGGCAATGCAGTTTCTCACAAAGCTTCTCTTTAGTTATTATGTGAGGATAATTCCTTTATCACCATGGGCCCCAATAGGCTCCCAAATATCACTTTGCAGATTCCAAGAAAAGAGTGTTAGCAAACTGCTTCTTGAGGCAGAGGTTGTAACTCTGTGAGATGAACTCACAGATCAGAAAGAAGTTTCTCAGAAAGCTTCTTTCACGTTTTGAACGGATGAAATTTCCTTTATCAGCGTAGGCCTCAATGTGATCCAAAGAAGCCCTTCTCAGTTCCCCAAAGACAGTGTTAATGGACTGCTCCACGAAACATAAGTGTAACTCTGTGAGATGAATTCACACATCACCAAGAAGTTTCTAAGAAAGCTTCTTTCTAGTTTTCATCTGTGGACATTTCCTTTGTCACTGTAATGTTCATTGCGCTGTGAAGTATCTAATTGCAGATTTCCAGAAACTGTGCTAACAAACTGATCACTGAAGAGAAACGTGTAACTCTGTGAGTTGCATTCACACATGGCAATGCAGTTTCTCAGAAAGCTTCTCCTTAGTTATTATGTGAGGATAATTCCTTTATCACCATGGGCCTCAATAGGCTCCCAAATATCACTTTGCAGATTCCACCAAAAAAGTGTTAGCAAACTGCTTCTTAAGGCAGAGGTTGTAACTCTGTGAGATGAACTCACAGATCAGAAAGAAGCTTTCTCAGAAAGCTTCTTTCACGTTTTGAACGGATGAAATTTCCTTTATCAGCGTAGGCCTCAATGTGATCCAAAGAAGCCCTTCTCAGTTTCCCCAAAGACAGTGTTAATGGACTGCTCCACGAAACATAAGTGTAACTCTGTGAGATGAATTCACACATCACCAAGAAGTTTCTAAGAAAGCTTCTTTCTAGTTTTCATCTGTGGAAATTTCCTTTGTCACTGTAATGTTCATTGCGCTATGAAGTATCTAATTGCAGATTTCCAGAAAACTGTGCTAACAAACTGATCACTGAAGAGAAACGTGTAACTCTGTGAGTTGCATTCACACATGGCAATGCAGTTTCTCAGAAAGCTTCTCTTTAGTTATTATGTGAGGATAATTCCTTTATCACCATGGGCCTCAATAGGCTCCCAATATCACTTTGCAGATTCCACCAAAAAGTGTTAGCAAACTGCTTCTTAAGGCAGAGGTTGTAACTCTGTGAGATGAACTCACAGATCAGAAAGAACTTTCTCAGAAAGCTTCTTTCACGTTTTGAACGGATGAAATTTCCTTTATCAGCGTAGGCCTCAATGTGATCCAAAGAAGCCCTTCTCAGATTCCCCAAAGACAGTGTTAATGGACTGCTCCACGAAACATAAGTGTAACTCTGTGAGATGAATTCACACATCACCAAGAAGTTTCTAAGAAAGCTTCTTTCTAGTTTTCATCTGTGGAAATTTCCTTTGTCACTGTAATGTTCATTGCGCTATGAAGTATCTAATTGCAGATTTCCAGAAAACTGTGCTAACAAACTGATCACTGAAGAGAAACGTATAACTCTGTGAGTTGCATTCACACATGGCAATGCAGTTTCTCAGAAAGCTTCTCTTTAGTTATTATGTGAGGATAATTCCTTTATCACCATGGGCCCCAATAGGCTCCCAAATATCATTTTGCAGATTACACGAACAGAGTGTTAGCCATCTGCTTCTTTGGGCAGAGGTGGTAACTCTGTGAGATGAACTCACAGATCAGAAAGAAGTTTCTCAGAAAGCTTCTTTCTCATTTTTATTGGAAGATGTTTCCATTGGCCCCATTGTTTTCAAAGGGATCGGGAATATCTGTTCTCAGATTCCACACAAATAGGGCTAGGCCACGGCCCCACGAAATACAGCTGCAACTAGTGAGTTGAATTCACACATCACAAAGCGGTTTCTCAGAAGCTTCCCACTTTAGTAAGACGAGGTTATTTGTGGTCTTGGAGCGCCACCGTGTGTCCTATTGCAGATTCTGCGAAAACTCTGCTAGCAAGTTTCTCAGTGGAAACAATGATGGACATCTGTGGGCTGAATTCACCCACAACAAAGAAGTTTCTGAGAAGGCTTCTCTGCAGGTTTCTCTGAGGATAGTTCCTTATTCAGCATGCGATTCAACGATATCCAAGACATCACATCTGAGATTCCTCAAAATGAGTGCTAGGAAACTCCCCCGAGAAAGGGTGATAGAACACTGTGAAATGAATTCACATATCACAAAGCAGTTTCGCAGAAAGCTTGGTTCCGCTTTCTCTTGGAGTATATTAGTTTTCTCCTTCTATTCTTCAAAGCTATCTGAAATATCACTTCTCGGAATCCACGGAAACAGTCCTAAGAAACGGCCCCAAAAAACACTGGCGTAACTCTGTGAGTTGCATTCACACATGGCAATGCAGTTTCTCACAAAGCTTCTCTTTAGTTATTATGTGAGGATAATTCCTTTATCACCATGGGCCCCAATAGGCTCCCAAATATCACTTTGCAGATTCCAAGAAAAGAGTGTTAGCAAACTGCTTCTTGAGGCAGAGGTTGTAACTCTGTGAGATGAACTCACAGATCAGAACGAAGTTTCTCAGAAAGCTTCTTTCACGTTTTGAACGGATGAAATTTCCTTTATCAGCGTAGGCCTCAATGTGATCCAAAGAAGCCCTTCTCAGTTTCCCCAAAGACAGTGTTAATGGACTGCTCCACGAAACATAAGTGTAACTCTGTGAGATGAATTCACACATCACCAAGAAGTTTCTAAGAAAGCTTCTTTCTAGTTTTCATCTGTGGAATTTCCTTTGTCACTGTAATGTTCATTGCGCTGTG
Organism: Rhinopithecus roxellana; assembly: GCF_007565055.1. Classification (NCBI taxonomy): domain Eukaryota; kingdom Metazoa; phylum Chordata; class Mammalia; order Primates; family Cercopithecidae; genus Rhinopithecus; species Rhinopithecus roxellana. The sequence goes on from NW_022144538.1 coordinate 16,890, forward strand.
AAGTATCTAATTGCAGATTTCCAGAAAACTGTGCTAACAAACTGATCACTGAAGAGCAACGTGTAACTCTGTGAGTTGCATTCACACATGGCAATGCAGTTTCTCAGAAAGCTTCTCTTTAGTTATTATGAGGGATAATTCCTTTATCACCATGGGCCTCAATAGGCTCCCAAATATCACTTTGCAGATTCCACAAAAATTGTTAGCAAACTGCTTCTTAAGGCAGAGGTTGTAACTCTGTGAGATGAACTCACAGATCAGAAAGAAGTTTCTCAGAAAGCTTCTTTCACGTTTTGAACGGATGAAATTTCCTTTATCAGCGTAGGCCTCAATGTGATCCAAAGAAGCCCTTCTCAGTTTCCCCAAAGACAGGTTAATGGACTGCTCCACGAAACATAAGTGTAAACTCTGTGAGATGAATTCACACATCACCAAGAAGTTTCTAAGAAAGCTTCTTTCTAGTTTTCATCTGTGGACATTTCCTTTGTCACTGTAATGTTCATTGCGCTGTGAAGTATCTATTGCAGATTTCAGAAAACTGTGCTAACAAACTGATCACTGAAGAGAAACGTGTAACCTCTGTGAGTTGCATCACACATGGCAATGCAGTTTCTCAGCAAAGCTTCTCCTTAGTTATTATGTGAGGATAATTCCTTTATCACCATGGGCCTCAATAGGCTCCCAAATATCACTTTGCAGATTCCACCAAAAAAGTGTTAGCAAACTGCTTCTTAAGGCAGAGGTTGTAACTCTGTGAGATGAACTCACAGATCAGAAAGAACTTTCTCAAAAAGCTTCTTTCACGTTTTGAACGGATGAAATTTCCTTTATCAGCGTAGGCCTCAATGTGATCCAAAGAAGCCCTTCTCAGTTTCCCCAAAGACAGTGTTAATGGACTGCTCCACGAAACATAAGTGTAACTCTGTGAGATGAATTCACACATCACCAAGAAGTTTCTAAGAAAGCTTCTTTCTAGTTTTCATCTGTGGAAATTTCCTTTGTCACTGTAATGTTCATTGCGCTGTGAAGTATCTAATTGCAGATTTCCAGAAAACTGTGCTAACAAACTGATCACTGAAGAGAAACGTGTAACTCTGTGAGTTGCATTCACACATGGCAATGCAGTTTCTCAGAAAGCTTCTCTTTAGTTATTATGTGAGGATAATTCCTTTATCACCATGGGCCTCAATAGGCTCCCAATATCACTTTGCAGATTCCACCAAAAAGCGTGTTAGCAAACTGCTTCTTAAGGCAGAGGTTGTAACTCTGTGAGATGAACTCACAGATCAGAAAGAAGCTTTCTCAGAAAGCTTCTTTCACGTTTTGAACGGATGAAATTTCCTTTATCAGCGTAGGCCTCAATGTGATCCAAAGAAGCCCTTCTCAGATTCCCCAAAGACAGTGTTAATGGACTGCTCCACGAAACATAAGTGTAACTCTGTGAGATGAATTCACACATCACCAAGAAGTTTCTAAGAAAGCTTCTTTCTAGTTTTCATCTGTGGAAATTTCCTTTGTCACTGTAATGTTCATTGCGCTGTGAAGTATCTAATTGCAGATTTCCAGAAAACTGTGCTAACAAACTGATCACTGAAGAGAAACGTATAACTCTGTGAGTTGCATTCACACATGGCAATGCAGTTTCTCAGAAAGCTTCTCTTTAGTTATTATGTGAGGATAATTCCTTTATCACCATGGGCCCCAATAGGCTCCCAAATATCATTTTGCAGATTACACGAACAGAGTGTTAGCCATCTGCTTCTTTGGGCAGAGGTGGTAACTCTGTGAGATGAACTCACAGATCAGAAAGAAGTTTCTCAGAAAGCTTCTTTCTCATTTTTATTGGAAGATGTTTCCATTGGCCCCATTGTTTTCAAAGGGATCGGGAATATCTGTTCTCAGATTCCACACAAATAGGGCTAGGCCACGGCCCCACGAAATACAGCTGCAACTTAGTGAGTTGAATTCACACATCACAAAGCGGTTTCTCAGAAAGCTTCCCACTTTAGTAAGACGAGGTTATTTGTGGTCTTGGAGCGCCACCGTGTGTCCTATTGCAGATTCTGCGAAAACTCTGCTAGCAAGTTTCTCAGTGGAAACAATGATGGACATCTGTGGGCTGAATTCACCCACAACAAAGAAGTTTCTGAGAAGGCTTCTCTGCAGGTTTCTCTGAGGATAGTTCCTTATTCAGCATGCGATTCAACGATATCCAAGACATCACATCTGAGATTCCTCAAAATGAGTGCTAGGAAACTCCCCCGAGAAAGGGTGATAGAACACTGTGAAATGAATTCACATATCACAAAGCAGTTTCGCAGAAAGCTTGGTTCCGCTTTCTCTTGGAGTATATTAGTTTTCTCCTTCTATTCTTCAAAGCTATCTGAAATATCACTTCTCGGAATCCACGGAAACAGTCCTAAGAAACGGCCCCAAAAACACTGGCGTAACTCTGTGAGTTGCATTCACACATGGCAATGCAGTTTCTCACAAAGCTTCTCTTTAGTTATTATGTGAGGATAATTCCTTTATCACCATGGGCCCCAATAGGCTCCCAAATATCACTTTGCAGATTCCAAGAAAAGAGTGTTAGCAAACTGCTTCTTGAGGCAGAGGTTGTAACTCTGTGAGATGAACTCACAGATCAGAAAGAAGTTTCTCAGAAAGCTTCTTTCACGTTTTGAACGGATGAAATTTCCTTTATCAGCGTAGGCCTCAATGTGATCCAAAGAAGCCCTTCTCAGTTTCCCCAAAGACAGTGTTAATGGACTGCTCCACGAAACATAAGTGTAACTCTGTGAGATGAATTCACACATCACCAAGAAGTTTCTAAGAAAGCTTCTTTCTAGTTTTCATCTGTGGAAATTTCCTTTGTCACTGTAATGTTCATTGCGCTGTGAAGTATCTAATTGCAGATTTCCAGAAAACTGTGCTAACAAACTGATCACTGAAGAGAAACGTGTAACTCTGTGAGTTGCATTCACACATGGCAATGCAGTTTCTCAGAAAGCTTTCCTAGTTATTATGTGAGGATAATTCCTTTATCACCATGGGCCTCAATAGGCTCCCAAATATCACTTTGCAGATTCCACCAAAAAAGTGTTAGCAAACTGCTTCTTAAGGCAGAGGTTGTAACTCTGTGAGATGAACTCACAGATCAGAAAGAAGTTTCTCAAAAGCTTCTTTCACGTTTTGAACGGATGAAATTTCCTTTATCAGCGTAGGCCTCAATGTGATCCAAAGAAGCCCTTCTCAGTTTCCCCAAAGACAGTGTTAATGGACTGCTCCACGAAACATAAGTGTAACTCTGTGAGATGAATTCACACATCACCAAGAAGTTTCTAAGAAAGCTTCTTTCTAGTTTTCATCTGTGGAAATTTCCTTTGTCACTGTAATGTTCATTGCGCTGTGAAGTATCTAATTGCAGATTTCCAGAAAACTGTGCTAACAAACTGATCACTGAAGAGAAACGTGTAACTCTGTGAGTTGCATTCACACATGGCAATGCAGTTTCTCAGAAAGCTTCTCTTAGTTATTATGTGAGGATAATTCCTTTATCACCATGGGCCTCAATAGGCTCCCAAATATCACTTTGCAGATTCCACCAAAAAAGTGTTAGCAAACTGCTTCTTAAGGCAGAGGTTGTAACTCTGTGAGATGAACTCACAGATCAGAAAGAAGTTTCTCAAAAGCTTCTTTCACGTTTTGAACGGATGAAATTTCCTTTATCAGCGTAGGCCTCAATGTGATCCAAAGAAGCCCTTCTCAGTTTCCCCAAAGACAGTGTTAATGGACTGCTCCACGAAACATAAGTGTAACTCTGTGAGATGAATTCACACATCACCAAGAAGTTTCTAAGAAAGCTTCTTTCTAGTTTTCATCTGTGGAAATTTCCTTTGTCACTGTAATGTTCATTGCGCTGTGAAGTATCTAATTGCAGATTTCCAGAAAACTGTGCTAACAAACTGATCACTGAAGAGAAACGTGTAACTCTGTGAGTTGCATTCACACATGGCAATGCAGTTTCTCAGAAAGCTTCTCTTTAGTTATTATGTGAGGATAATTCCTTTATCACCATGGGCCTCAATAGGCTCCCAAATATCACTTTGCAGATTCCACCAAAAAGTGTTAGCAAACTGCTTCTTAAGGCAGAGGTTGTAACTCTGTGAGATGAACTCACAGATCAGAAAGAAGTTTCTCAGAAAGCTTCTTTCACGTTTTGAACGGATGAAATTTCCTTATCAGCGTAGGCCTCAATGTGATCCAAAGAAGCCCTTCTCAGTTTCCCCAAAGACAGTGTTAATGGACTGCTCCACGAAACATAAGTGTAACTCTGTGAGATGAATTCACACATCACCAAGAAGTTTCTAAGAAAGCTTCTTTCTAGTTTTCATCTGTGGAAATTTCCTTTGTCACTGTAATGTTCATTGCGCTATGAAGTATCTAATTGCAGATTTCCAGAAAACTGTGCTAACAAACTGATCACTGAAGAGAAACGTGTAACTCTGTGAGTTGCATTCACACATGGCAATGCAGTTTCTCAGAAAGCTTCTCTTTAGTTATTATGTGAGGATATTTGCTTTATCACCATGGGCCCCAATAGGCTCCCAATATCACTTTGCAGATTCCACAAAAGTGTTAGCAAACTGCTTCTTGAGGCAGAGGTTGTAACTCTGTGAGATGAACTCACAGATCAGAAAGAAGTTTCTCAGAAAGCTTCTTTCACGTTTTGAACGGATGAAATTTCCTTTATCAGCGTAGGCCTCAATGTGATCCAAAGAAGCCCTTCTCAGTTTCCCCAAAGACAGTGTTAATGGACTGCTCCACGAAACATAAGTGTAACTCTGTGAGATGAATTCACACATCACCAAGAAGTTTCTAAGAAAGCTTCTTTCTAGTTTTCATCTGTGGAAATTTCCTTTGTCACTGTAATGTTCATTGCGCTATGAAGTATCTAATTGCAGATTTCCAGAAAACTGTGCTAACAAACTGATCACTGAAGAGAAACGTGTAACTCTGTGAGTTGCATTCACACATGGCAATGCAGTTTCTCAGAAAGCTTCTCTTTAGTTATTATGTGAGGATAATTCCTTTATCACCATGGGCCCAATAGGCTCCCAAATATCACTTTGCAGATTCCACAAAAGGTGTTAGCAAACTGCTTCTTGAGGCAGAGGTTGTAACTCTGTGAGATGAACTCACAGATCAGAAAGAAGTTTCTCAGAAAGCTTCTTTCACGTTTTGAACGGATGAAATTTCCTTTATCAGCGTAGGCCTCAATGTGATCCAAAGAAGCCCTTCTCAGTTTCCCCAAAGACAGTGTTAATGGACTGCTCCACGAAACATAAGTGTAACTCTGTGAGATGAATTCACACACCAAGAAGTTTCTAAGAAAGCTTCTTTCTAGTTTTCATCTGTGGAATTTCCTTTGTCACTGTAATGTTCATTGCGCTGTGAAGTATCTAATTGCAGATTTCCAGAAAACTGTGCTAACAAACTGATCACTGAAGAGAAACGTGTAACTCTGTGAGTTGCATTCACACATGGCAATGCAGTTTCTCAGAAAGCTTCTCTTTAGTTATTATGTGAGGATAATTCCTTTATCACCATGGGCCCAATAGGCTCCCAAATATCACTTTGCAGATTCCAAAAAGTGTTAGCAAACTGCTTCTTGAGGCAGAGGTTGTAACTCTGTGAGATGAACTCACAGATCAGAAAGAAGTTTCTCAGAAAGCTTCTTTCACGTTTTGAACGGATGAAATTTCCTTTATCAGCGTAGGCCTCAATGTGATCCAAAGAAGCCCTTCTCAGTTTCCCCAAAGACAGTGTTAATGGACTGCTCCACGAAACTAAGTGTAACTCTGTGAGATGAATTCACACATCACCAAGAAGTTTCTAAGAAAGCTTCTTTCTAGTTTTCATCTGTGGAATTTCCTTTGTCACTGTAATGTTCATTGCGCTATGAAGTATCTAATTGCAGATTTCCAGAAAACTGTGCTAACAAACTGATCACTGAAGAGAAACGTGTAACTCTGTGAGTTGCATTCACACATGGCAATGCAGTTTCTCAGAAAGCTTTCCTTAGTTATTATGTGAGGATAATTCCTTTATCACCATGGGCCTCAATAGGCTCCCAAATATCACTTTGCAGATTCCACCAAAAAGTGTTAGCAAACTGCTTCTTAAGGCAGAGGTTGTAACTCTGTGAGATGAACTCACAGATCAGAAAGAATTTCTCAAAAGCTTCTTTCACGTTTTGAACGGATGAAATTTCCTTTATCAGCGTAGGCCTCAATGTGATCCAAAGAAGCCCTTCTCAGATTCCCCAAAGACAGTGTTAATGGACTGCTCCACGAAACATAAGTGTAACTCTGTGAGATGAATTCACACATCACCAAGAAGTTTCTAAGAAAGCTTCTTTCTAGTTTTCATCTGTGGAAATTTCCTTTGTCACTGTAATGTTCATTGCGCTATGAAGTATCTAATTGCAGATTTCCAGAAAACTGTGCTAACAAACTGATCACTGAAGAGAAACGTATAACTCTGTGAGTTGCATTCACACATGGCAATGCAGTTTCTCAGAAAGCTTCTCTTTAGTTATTATGTGAGGATAATTCCTTTATCACCATGGGCCCCAATAGGCTCCCAAATATCATTTTGCAGATTACACGAACAGAGTGTTAGCCATCTGCTTCTTTGGGCAGAGGTGGTAACTCTGTGAGATGAACTCACAGATCAGAAAAGTTTCTCAGAAAGCTTCTTTCTCATTTTATTGGAAGATGTTTCCATTGGCCCCATTGTTTTCAAAGGGATCGGGAATATCTGTTCTCAGATTCCACACAAATAGGGCTAGGCCACGGCCCCACGAAATACAGCTGCAACTTAGTGAGTTGAATTCACACATCACAAAGCGGTTTCTCAGAAAGCTTCCCACTTTAGTAAGACGAGGTTATTTGTGGTCTTGGAGCGCCACCGTGTGTCCTATTGCAGATTCTGCGAAAACTCTGCTAGCAAGTTTCTCAGTGGAAAAATGATGGACATCTGTGGGCTGAATTCACCACAACAAAGAAGTTTCTGAGAAGGCTTCTCTGCAGGTTTCTCTGAGGATAGTTCCTTATTCAGCATGCGATTCAACGATATCCAAGACATCACATCTGAGATTCCTCAAAATGATGCTAGGAAACTCCCCGAGAAAGGGTGATAGAACACTGTGAAATGAATTCACATATCACAAAGCAGTTTCGCAGAAAGCTTGGTTCCGCTTTCTCTTGGAGTATATTAGTTTTCTCCTTCTATTCTTCAAAGCTATCTGAAATATCACTTCTCGGAATCCACGGAAACAGTCCTAAGAAACGGCCCCAAAAAACACTGGCGTAACTCTGTGAGTTGCATTCACACATGGCAATGCAGTTTCTCAAAGCTTCTCTTTAGTTATTATGTGAGGATAATTCCTTTATCACCATGGGCCCCAATAGGCTCCCAAATATCACTTTGCAGATTCCAAGAAGAGTGTTAGCAAACTGCTTCTTGAGGCAGAGGTTGTAACTCTGTGAGATGAACTCACAGATCAGAAAGAAGTTTCTCAGAAAGCTTCTTTCACGTTTTGAACGGATGAAATTTCCTTTATCAGCGTAGGCCTCAATGTGATCCAAAGAAGCCCTTCTCAGTTTCCCCAAAGACAGTGTTAATGGACTGCTCCACGAAACATAAGTGTAACTCTGTGAGGAATTCACACATCACCAAGAAGTTTCTAAGAAAGCTTCTTTCTAGTTTTCATCTGTGGAAATTTCCTTTGTCACTGTAATGTTCATTGCGCTGTGAAGTATCTAATTGCAGATTTCCAGAAAACTGTGCTAACAAACTGATCACTGAAGAGAAACGTGTAACTCTGTGAGTTGCATTCACACATGGCAATGCAGTTTCTCAGAAAGCTTCTCCTTAGTTATTATGTGAGGATAATTCCTTTATCACCATGGGCCTCAATAGGCTCCCAAATATCACTTTGCAGATTCCACCAAAAAGTGTTAGCAAACTGCTTCTTAAGGCAGAGGTTGTAACTCTGTGAGATGAACTCACAGATCAGAAAGAAGTTTCTCAGAAAGCTTCTTTCACGTTTTGAACGGATGAAATTTCCTTTATCAGCGTAGGCCTCAATGTGATCCAAAGAAGCCCTTCTCAGTTTCCCCAAAGACAGTGTTAATGGACTGCTCCACGAAACATAAGTGTAACTCTGTGAGATGAATTCACACATCACCAAAGTTTCTAAGAAAGCTTCTTTCTAGTTTTCATCTGTGGAAATTTCCTTTGTCACTGTAATGTTCATTGCGCTATGAAGTATCTAATTGCAGATTTCCAGAAAACTGTGCTAACAAACTGATCACTGAAGAAAACGTGTAACTCTGTGAGTTGCATTCACACATGGCAATGCAGTTTCTCAGAAAGCTTCTCTTAGTTATTATGTGAGGATAATTCCTTTATCACCATGGGCCTCAATAGGCTCCCAAATATCACTTTGCAGATTCCACCAAAAAGTGTTAGCAAACTGCTTCTTAAGGCAGAGGTTGTAACTCTGTGAGATGAACTCACAGATCAGAAAGAAGTTTCTCAAAAGCTTCTTTCACGTTTTGAACGGATGAAATTTCCTTTATCAGCGTAGGCCTCAATGTGATCCAAAGAAGCCCTTCTCAGTTTCCCCAAAGACAGTGTTAATGGACTGCTCCACGAAACATAAGTGTAACTCTGTGAGATGAATTCACACATCACCAAGAAGTTTCTAAGAAAGCTTCTTTCTAGTTTTCATCTGTGGAAATTTCCTTTGTCACTGTAATGTTCATTGCGCTATGAAGTATCTAATTGCAGATTTCCAGAAAACTGTGCTAACAAACTGATCACTGAAGAGAAACGTGTAACTCTGTGAGTTGCATTCACACATGGCAATGCAGTTTCTGAGAAAGCTTCTCTTTAGTTATTATGTGAGGATAATTCCTTTATCACCATGGGCCCCAATAGGCTCCCAAATATCACTTTGCAGATTCCACCAAAAAAGTGTTAGCAAACTGCTTCTTAAGGCAGAGGTTGTAACTCTGTGAGATGAACTCACAGATCAGAAAGAAGTTTCTCAGAAAGCTTCTTTCACGTTTTGAACGGATGAAATTTCCTTTATCAGCGTAGGCCTCAATGTGATCCAAAGAAGCCCTTCTCAGTTTCCCCAAAGACAGTGTTAATGGACTGCTCCACGAAACATAAGTGTAACTCTGTGAGATGAATTCACACATCACCAAGAAGTTTCTAAGAAAGCTTCTTTCTAGTTTTCATCTGTGGAAATTTCCTTTGTCACTGTAATGTTCATTGCGCTTGAAGTATCTAATTGCAGATTTCCAGAAAACTGTGCTAACAAACTGATCACTGAAGAGAAACGTGTAACTCTGTGAGTTGCATTCACACATGGCAATGCAGTTTCTCAGAAAGCTTCTCTTTAGTTATTATGTGAGGATATTCCTTTATCACCATGGGCCCAATAGGCTCCCAAATATCACTTTGCAGATTCCACCAAAGTGTTAGCAAACTGCTTCTTGAGGCAGAGGTTGTAACTCTGTGAGATGAACTCACAGATCAGAAGAAGTTTCTCAGAAAGCTTCTTTCACGTTTTGAACGGATGAAATTTCCTTTATCAGCGTAGGCCTCAATGTGATCCAAAGAAGCCCTTCTCAGTTCCCCAAAGACAGTGTTAATGGACTGCTCCACGAAACATAAGTGTAACTCTGTGAGATGAATTCACACATCACCAAGAAGTTTCTAAGAAAGCTTCTTTCTAGTTTTCATCTGTGGAAATTTCCTTTGTCACTGTAATGTTCATTGCGCTATGAAGTATCTAATTGCAGATTTCCAGAAAACTGTGCTAACAAACTGATCACTGAAGAGAAACGTGTAACTCTGTGAGTTGCATTCACACATGGCAATGCAGTTTCTCAGAAAGCTTCTCTTAGTTATTATGTGAGGATATTCCTTTATCACCATGGGCCCAATAGGCTCCCAAATATCACTTTGCAGATTCCACAAAAGTGTTAGCAAACTGCTTCTTGAGGCAGAGGTTGTAACTCTGTGAGATGAACTCACAGATCAGAAAGAAGTTTCTCAGAAAGCTTCTTTCACGTTTTGAACGGATGAAATTTCCTTTATCAGCGTAGGCCTCAATGTGATCCAAAGAAGCCCTTCTCAGATTCCCCAAAGACAGTGTTAATGGACTGCTCCACGAAACATAAGTGTAACTCTGTGAGATGAATTCACACATCACCAAGAAGTTTCTAAGAAGCTTCTTTCTAGTTTTCATCTGTGGAATTTCCTTTGTCACTGTAATGTTCATTGCGCTGTGAAGTATCTAATTGCAGATTTCCAGAAAACTGTGCTAACAAACTGATCACTGAAGAGAAACGTGTAACTCTGTGAGTTGCATTCACACATGGCAATGCAGTTTCTCAAAGCTTCTCTTAGTTATTATGTGAGGATATTCCTTTATCACCATGGGCCCAATAGGCTCCCAAATATCACTTTGCAGATTCCAAAAAAGTGTTAGCAAACTGCTTCTTGAGGCAGAGGTTGTAACTCTGTGAGATGAACTCACAGATCAGAAAGAAGTTTCTCAGAAAGCTTCTTTCACGTTTTGAACGGATGAAATTTCCTTTATCAGCGTAGGCCTCAATGTGATCCAAAGAAGCCCTTCTCAGTTTCCCCAAAGACAGTGTTAATGGACTGCTCCACGAAACATAAGTGTAACTCTGTGAGATGAATTCACACATCACCAAGAAGTTTCTAAGAAAGCTTCTTTCTAGTTTTCATCTGTGGAATTTCCTTTGTCACTGTAATGTTCATTGCGCTGTGAAGTATCTAATTGCAGATTTCCAGAAACTGTGCTAACAAACTGATCACTGAAGAGAAACGTGTAACTCTGTGAGTTGCATTCACACATGGCAATGCAGTTTCTCAGAAAGCTTCTCCTTAGTTATTATGTGAGGATATTCCTTTATCACCATGGGCCTCAATAGGCTCCCAAATATCACTTTGCAGATTCCACCAAAAAGTGTTAGCAAACTGCTTCTTAAGGCAGGTTGTAACTCTGTGAGATGAACTCACAGATCAGAAAGAAGTTTCTCAGAGCTTCTTTCACGTTTTGAACGGATGAAATTTCCTTTATCAGCGTAGGCCTCAATGTGATCCAAAGAAGCCCTTCTCAGTTTCCCCAAAGACAGTGTTAATGGACTGCTCCACGAAACATAAGTGTAACTCTGTGAGATGAATTCACACATCACCAAGAAGTTTCTAAGAAAGCTTCTTTCTAGTTTTCATCTGTGGAAATTTCCTTTGTCACTGTAATGTTCATTGCGCTATGAAGTATCTAATTGCAGATTTCCAGAAAACTGTGCTAACAAACTGATCACTGAAGAGAAACGTGTAACTCTGTGAGTTGCATTCACACATGGCAATGCAGTTTCTCAGAAAGCTTCTCTTTAGTTATTATGTGAGGATATTCCTTTATCACCATGGGCCTCAATAGGCTCCCAAATATCACTTTGCAGATTCCACCAAAAAGTGTTAGCAAACTGCTTCTTAAGGCAGAGGTTGTAACTCTGTGAGATGAACTCACAGATCAGAAAGAAGTTTCTCAGAAAGCTTCTTTCACGTTTTGAACGGATGAAATTTCCTTTATCAGCGTAGGCCTCAATGTGATCCAAAGAAGCCCTTCTCAGTTTCCCCAAAGACAGTGTTAATGGACTGCTCCACGAAACATAAGTGTAACTCTGTGAGATGAATTCACACATCACCAAGAAGTTTCTAAGAAAGCTTCTTTCTAGTTTTCATCTGTGGAAATTTCCTTTGTCACTGTAATGTTCATTGCGCTATGAAGTATCTAATTGCAGATTTCCAGAAAACTGTGCTAACAAACTGATCACTGAAGAGAAACGTGTAACTCTGTGAGTTGCATTCACACATGGCAATGCAGTTTCTCAGAAAGCTTCTCCTTATTTATTATGTGAGGATAATTCCTTTCACCATGGGCCTCAATAGGCTCCCAAATATCACTTTGCAGATTCCACCAAAAAAGTGTTAGCAAACTGCTTCTTGAGGCAGAGGTTGTAACTCTGTGAGATGAACTCACAGATCAGAAAGAAGTTTCTCAGAAAGCTTCTTTCACGTTTTGAACGGATGAAATTTCCTTTATCAGCGTAGGCCTCAATGTGATCCAAAGAAGCCCTTCTCAGTTTCCCCAAAGACAGTGTTAATGGACTGCTCCACGAAACATAAGTGTAACTCTGTGAGATGAATTCACACATCACCAAGAAGTTTCTAAGAAAGCTTCTTTCTAGTTTTCATCTGTGGAAATTTCCTTTGTCACTGTAATGTTCATTGCTGTGAAGTATCTAATTGCAGATTTCCAGAAAACTGTGCTAACAAACTGATCACTGAAGAGAACGTGTAACTCTGTGAGTTGCATTCACACATGGCAATGCTTTCTCAGAAAGCTTCTCTTAGTTATTATGTGAGGATATCCTTTATCACCATGGGCCTCAATAGGCTCCCAAATATCACTTTGCAGATTCCACCAAAAAGTGTTAGCAAACTGCTTCTTAAGGCAGAGGTTGTAACTCTGTGAGATGAACTCACAGATCAGAAAGAAGTTTCTCAAAAGCTTCTTTCACGTTTTGAACGGATGAAATTTCCTTTATCAGCGTAGGCCTCAATGTGATCCAAAGAACCCTTCTCAGTTTCCCCAAAGACAGTGTTAATGGACTGCTCCACGAAACATAAGTGTAACTCTGTGAGATGAATTCACACATCACCAAGAAGTTTCTAAGAAAGCTTCTTTCTAGTTTTCATCTGTGGAAATTTCCTTTGTCACTGTAATGTTCATTGCGCTGTGAAGTATCTAATTGCAGATTTCCAGAAAACTGTGCTAACAAACTGATCACTGAAGAGAAACGTGTAACTCTGTGAGTTGCATTCACACATGGCAATGCAGTTTCTCAGAAAGCTTCTTTAGTTATTATGAGGGATAATTCCTTTATCACCATGGGCCTCAATAGGCTCCCAAATATCACTTTGCAGATTCCACCAAAAAAGTGTTAGCAAACTGCTTCTTAAGGCAGAGGTTGTAACTCTGTGAGATGAACTCACAGATCAGAAAGAAGTTTCTCAGAAAGCTTCTTTCACGTTTTGAACGGATGAAATTTCCTTTATCAGCGTAGGCCTCAATGTGATCCAAAGAAGCCCTTCTCAGTTTCCCCAAAGACAGTGTTAATGGACTGCTCCACGAAACATAAGTGTAACTCTGTGAGATGAATTCACACATCACCAAGAAGTTTCTAAGAAAGCTTCTTTCTAGTTTTCATCTGTGGAAATTTCCTTTGTCACTGTAATGTTCATTGCGCTATGAAGTATCTAATTGCAGATTTCCAGAAAACTGTGCTAACAAACTGATCACTGAAGAGAAACGTGTAACTCTGTGAGTTGCATTCACACATGGCAATGCAGTTTCTCAGAAAGCTTCTCTTTAGTTATTATGTGAGGATAATTGCTTTATCACCATGGGCCCAATACGCTCCCAAATATCACTTTGCAGATTCCACACCAAAAGCGTGTTAGCAAACTGCTTCTTAAGGCAGAGGTTGTAACTCTGTGAGATGAACTCACAGATCAGAAAGAAGTTTCTCAAAAGCTTCTTTCACGTTTTGAACGGATGAAATTTCCTTTATCAGCGTAGGCCTCAATGTGATCCAAAGAAGCCCTTCTCAGTTTCCCCAAAGACAGTGTTAATGGACTGCTCCACGAAACATAAGTGTAACTGTGAGATGAATTCACACATCACCAAGAAGTTTCTAAGAAAGCTTCTTTCTAGTTTCATCTGTGGAAATTTCCTTTGTCACTGTAATGTTCATTGCGCTATGAAATCTAATTGCATTTCCGAAAACTGTGCTAACAAACTGATCACTGAAGAGAAACGTGTAACTCTGTGAGTTGCATTCACACATGGCAATGCAGTTTCAGAAAGCTTCTCTTTAGTTATTATGTGAGGATAATTGCTTTATCACCATGCCCATGGCCCCATACGCTCCCAATTATCACTTTGCAGATTCCACTAAAAGCGTGTTAGCAAACTGCTTCTTGAGGCAGAGGTTGTAAACTCTGTGAGATGAACTCACAGATCAGAAAGAAGTTTTCTCAGAAAGCTTCTTTCACGTTTTG